>NC_045439.1:90011835-90080200 GCF_002776525.5 Piliocolobus tephrosceles | reverse complement strand
TTTCTTTCTTTCTTTCTTTCTTTCTTTCTTTCTTTCTTTCTTTCTTTCTTTCTTTCTTTCTTTCTTTCTTTGTTTCTTTCTCTCTCTCTCTCTCTCTTTCTTTCTTTCTTTCTTTCTTTCTTTCCTTTCTTTCTCTCTCTCTCTCTTTCTTTCTTTTTTATTGTGGTAAGGAAACACATAACAAAATTTACCATCTTAACCATTTTAAAGGTACAGTTCAGGAGTGTTAAGTATATTGACATTGCTGTGCAACAGATCTCCAGAATTTGTCATATTGCATATCTGAAACTCTATACCCATTAAACAGTTCTTCTTTCCCCCCTTTCTTCAGCCTCTGGTCCATTCTACTTTCTGATTCTATGAGTTTGACTACTTTTAAGACTTCATTTAATTAGGATCATATAATGTTTGTTTTTTTGTGTGACTGGCTTAATTTATTTCTTGATTGAGTCACACAGATAAACAAGGAATTTTCCTTAAATTCTCAGAGTCACTAAGCTTTGATTCTAAAGAGATCTGAGATATTGAATCTATAAATAACTTAAACAAATTTACAAGAAGAAAACAAACAAACACATTAAAAAAGTAGGCAAAGACACGTACAGATACTTTTTGAAAGAGGACATATACATGGCCAACAAGCATATGAAAAAATGCTCAAATTTTTTCACCATTAGAGAAATACAAATCGAAACCACAGTGAGTTACCATCTCATACCAGTCAGAATGGCTATTGTTAACAAGTAAAAAAATAACAGATGCTGGTGAGGTTGCAGAGAAAAGGGAATGCTTATGCATTGCTGGTAGGAGTGTGAATTAGTTCAGCCACTGTGGGAAGCAGTGTGGCGATTCCACAGAGAACTAAAGACAGAATTACCATTCGACCCAGCAATCCCAGTATTGAGTCTATACCCAAAGGAGTATAAATCATTCAACCATAAAGACACATACACACATATGTTCATTGCAGCACTATTCATAATAGGAAAGACATGGAATCGGCCTAAATGCTCATCAATAGTGGACTGAATAAAGAAAATGTGGTGCATATATACCATGGAATATCATGCAACCATAGAAAAGAATGAGATCATGTCCTTTGTGGCAACATGTATGGAGCTGGAGGCTATTATCCTAAGCAAACCAACACAAGAACAGAAAACCAAATACCGCATGTTCTCACTTATATGGGGGAGCTAAATGATGAGAACACATGGAACAAAGAGGGGAACAACAGACACTGAGGCCTCCTTGAGGGTGGGGAGTGGGAGAAGGGAAAGGATCAGGAAAAGTACCTAATGGGTACTATACTTAGTACTTGGGTGATGAAATAGTCTGTACACCAAACCCCCATGACATGAGTTTACTTGTATAACAAACCTGCACATGTACCCCTGAACCTAATATGAAAGTTAATAAAAAAGATATTGAAAAGTTCCATCCACCCATTTTACAGATGAGTAAAATCAGACAAGCAGGGGTTGCCTACAGTTAGTGAAAAATTATAGGAAGTTTTGTAATGTCTTCTCTGTTTCATTTTTAGGTCCATCTGATTATCAACAACTCAGATGCCAAATAAATATAACATTTAGAAATGCCATTTAGATTAAACTACTGCTGATGTGGATCCTGTTTTCTGCAGAGCATTTTTACATATCTGCAGTAAAGAGAGTTTAAGTTATATTTTTTTCAGTAAGATTTATTTTTGTCAATATCTGCTAAGATAGGATAAGCTGATATATAGATTTTTTTGTTGTTGTTAAAAACCTTATGGCAGAAACTGTAAAGTAGGGATTGGCAGGGTGCTTTTTCTGTAGAGGGCCAGATAGTAAATATTTGGGGCTTCATGGTCCATACAGTGTTGCAGTGATTCAGTTCTGCTGTTTTAGTGTGAAGACAGAGCATGTCTGTGTCCCATTGAAACTTTATTTATAAAATCATGCAGTGGACCAGATTTGACTTGCAGGCTATAGTTTGCAAACCCCAGTGGTAAAGTATTGGGACACCATTCCCACTTTTCAGTCTGCAGTGACCTAGCTTGCTTCTTTCATATACAATTGTAGTTGTTTATGGTGATGGTGATGATGATGTTGACTAAGAAAATAATATAAATCAAATTATTATTATCTGTTGATATAATTTTAGAGTTATTTTCTAGACAATGTAGTAGGCTTAAGATATAAAAAACATACTTAAGAAAATAGCTAGCATGTTTGAAGTACATCTTCAAAAAGAAGACTGGAAATTTTTCTGAGTATTGAGAAAGAATTTTTTTTCTAAAGGAAATAACTTTGTTCTTATTATAAAGATAAGACATAAAGAATAAATTAAAAATAAGCCCAAATCTCCAAGCCAAGAGTAACCACTGATAATAACCACATTTTGGGCTTTTGCTAGGTGATTTTGGTTGGCCTCTCTAGATCCACTGTCTATCTTTTCTACTTGCTCAGTGGTAGGGAAGACCAGCCTCTGTGGACTACATCAGCAGGCAGCAATGAAGACCAGAGGCTGCAGGGTGTTACCCCTCGCCCCCAGTGTACATCCACACTCTAGTCAGGCAGCCTTCTCATCGCAGCTCTGCGGGTTCTTATAACCATGCCCTCCACATTCCTGCCCCTTGCACCTTCAGGCCAAGCTGATGGTACGGTCAGCTACCCCAGGGACTGTACCATCTCTCTTGCTTTCTCTAAGCATCTCCATCTCTTTATTAATCTTTTTTCGTTTCCTTGGTTTGAGTGTGCCATCTGTCCCTCACCATGGTCCTGACCTGACTGGTACAGCTGCTGCATCCAGTTTGACTGATTCCGCCAGCAAGGCAAATAAGCAGAGCTTTCCCTGTCTGCTTTAATTTCATAGGCAAAGAACAAAGTTTCCACACTTCACTAGAGCTACACCACCATTCACATTCCCATGCCTGCATATCCTAGCTGTATGACTTTGGGCAAATTACATCATCTTGATTTTCTCATTTGATAAAAGGGGATTACAATATATACCTCACAGAACTGTTGGTAAGATTAAATTAAGTCATGTTTGCAAAGAGCTTAGCACAGTGTCTAGCACACAGCTGAATGTGCTGAAAGGGATTGTAAAAGAGCAACTTCATTTTTCTTGGTTTGTAAACAGATACACCTCAAAGGATCCTTTAAAAGAGAAAGGCTATTTCTAACAGAGGAATGCTTTCCTATCACACCTGTTTCGGAGACTGTAATTCAGTGAGCCATTATAGCTTCTGCTCTGCCTGAGGCTTGAGCAGTTTCTTACGGACCGCTCTCACCTGCATGTTTCTAGCTGACAGGAGGTGGCAGTAGAGAGCTAGGCCGACCCTTGCCCATGGTTTGGGCTGATAGGAAATCTGCAAGATAGCTCTTGGAGTGTTAGTATTATGACTCAAGAAATAACTTTCAGAGTCAACAGGAAGAGGATAGGCATTATTCATATCCCCAAGTATAATACAGCTATAATTTATTGAACACTTATTAGAGTTTTACCTCCTTTATTTAGTCCCTATGAAATAGATAGCATTATTTTTGTCTGAAGGAGAAGAAATTGGGTTTCAAAGAGAGTAACTTTACTAATTCAGTAACTTTACTAATGTTTCTTATCTAGTAATGGTAGTTATGGGATTCAAACCCAGACAGTCGCTGTAGAAGCCTGCACAGATAAACTGCTGTGCAGGACTGCTTCCAAGGCTCTTGTCCTTGATGTGCTACAAGGATGATATTTTTTAAAATTTGATTCCATATGCACATGATAAAAATTTAAACCATACAGGAGAGTACTGTGAAAGTGTAAAATATTCTTCCCATCCAAGTCTCCTGTTACTTAATACCTTGTTTCATAGGTAGCCACTCTTCTTTCGTATCCTTCCTGTGGTATCCTTAAAGGGGTGAACGTGTATTATGGATAGAAGGATTGGTTTCTATAACCCATTTATCTTGACTTCTGGCCTGTTGTCCTTGATATTTTTCTAGGCTCTTTGGACTAGGTAGGAGGAGAGTGCTGCTGTGAGATCTTCAGCAGCCAAGTCACTAAATATTATTCACATTTCTTATTTGCTTTTTCAGCTTTACTTAGAAGAGTCTAAATTCCTGTTACCTCCTATTTCCTTCATTTAAATACGTAGTGTTCATAAGGTTGAGTGAAAGCCTTGAACCCATAATACACTTAGGTTTTAAATATAAGACACACACAGATTGTCTTATATTCTGAATACTTCATTAACTGATTAGCAGAATGACCTGTGTCACCCAGGGATACTAGGAGAAGGGCTATCTTACATGGGGTTGGTACTTATTTCTAATGCTTTTGTGACAGATATGGTCCCTATATTCTGGTGCAAATGTTAGTATCCGAGTTAAAAGAAAGAATTTTATAGTAACAATGCAGAAGTGATCAATTATGATGATCATGTCTTTAATAGATGATTCTTGCTACAATGTGTTTCATTCGGTGTGAATATTCCCAGATGACCAAAATAGGTTGTGACCATTCATAGCAGAAAGAGTGAAAGTGTATTTACAATGTAATTTCAAAAAATTAGCGGTCTATAATAGGTGGCTTAGTTAACTCCTCCTTAAGTATGTTATAGATTTGCAGGGAACCATATATTTTTAAAACTCAATTTTTATATATAATTGGAAGTTGAATATATTTTATTGCTGCAGTAATGTAAAAGGTTTTATTACCTTCTATTTGCTGTACTGTTTTATATGAAGAGTGTTTCAAGGAGGTTGTGCTTCAGTCTGTTCTTTCTAAGGCAATCATAATGAGTTCAAAACATAAGGTATTGATTTTTGACAGTTCTGCCTCAAGAGCTATCATGAATTATTGGTTCTGTATTTTATTTTAGGATTTCAGCTTCTTCATGTTTTAGAAGCATGTCTGATGGAAGTGCCTGTGTCTCTCTGTAATCAGCCACGTGGCCTGAGGAGTAGGCATGCAGCAGTTGATTAAGTTGACATTTGGTATTAATAGCTTAGAGACTCTTTACATCTTAATATGTTTATCCATTCTAGATTTTGGGTGAAGGTAATTTTGACTGATGTTTCATAGCTATTAAGTGGTAGTGCTGGATTCAGACCCAGGCAGGCTGTCTAGAATCCTACACACTTAAACCCCTCTCCTCTACTGCCTCCAAGATGCTTGGCCTCGTTGTGTTTCCTCCATATCTTTACTTAATCTCATTTGTATCTTTTGGCAATAGAAGCCATGTATGTTGTTGAATCATTATCCATTTGGAACAGCAAGCCCTCAGCTTCATCTCTTATAAGCTGAGTCTCTTATGAGTTGAATGACTTTAGGGAGTAATTTGACCTCTCTGAGCATCAGTTTATTCTTTTGTGAAATGGGGATAATAGTTCCCACCCTCCTGCCTCCCTAGGTAGATGTACTGACCAGCTGGTTTTATTTATCCTTCTCTTTCCAGGGTATGGCATCTTGCCCGACACATTGTAGGCACTGTACAAATGTTAGTTTCTGTGCTGTCCTTCTCTTTTAGAAGCAGGACTTTGGTTAAGAGTTAGGTGTCTCATGGGGTAATCTGAACAAGTCACTCCTTGGATATAGTCAGGAAGCTAAAATAAATCTAAAAAGGGGACTACTCATTATAGCCCTTATATCCTTCACTGTCATTCTTTTTTTCACAGTAAATAGAATTGAGCTCAAATTCTCTGGGGAAAGACAAAGGCTCTGCTCCCAGAAGGAAGGGAGAAGGATTCCTACTATTTAATGGACCACAGGCATTCTTACAGTATAGGATAAGAGCTGGTCACACCAAACTGCATGGACTGGGCGGACTCAATGGAAGTTTAAGATTTGTGATATTATAATTGTTATGATAAATAAATTAACAAAAAGAGTAGAAGGCCCTTACAGGAATGAAGAACAGCATCACAGAAGGAAAGGTTTGCAGGTAGGAAGGTGCCCACATAACTCATGGGCTCTAACACTTATTTTCAGCCTTCTCTTCAGTATTACAGTAAAGACAGTCAGTCCACTGGCTGAACTGATTATATTCTGCAAAGCTCAGGACAGGGAGTCTGAGTTCAGGACATCTTAGGAGGTGTCAGGGGCCCAAGCTGCCTTGCTGCCAGAATTAATAAGAATGTTTTGTGAAGGTGAACTGAATCCTCAGAGCCTAATACTTCTGTCTCAGGAAGTAGAGGCATTTATAGAATCTTACTTCTTCATTTTTTTTCAAGGCCTACTACCTAGGCTTTTTTCCTGGTCAACGAAGATTCTGCAGCTCAGCATCTGTCCCCATCTCTCCACTTATATTATCCTTGCCCTGTTGATTCCCTAGTTGCCAAATCTATTAGATATTTTTGTTTCCTTACCTTACTTGTCCATTCTGCCACATTTGACACTGTGTCTACTTCTCTGTCCCTGAAACTCTCTTTCCTTATGTTCTATGATGGGGGTTATCACACTGCAGCCCCACGGGCCAAATCTGGCCCGCTGTTTTTGTAAATAAAATTTTATCAGAACACAGCCAAGCTCATTCATTTACATTTGTCTTTGGCTGCTTTCATACTACACAGCAGAGTTACGTTGTTCCAACAGAGACCCTAAAGCCTGCAAAGCCTAAATTATTGATTCTCTGGTCCTTTGTAGGAAAAATTTGCTAATCTGCATCTTATACCTTCATTCTCCCCTGGTTTTCTTCCTCCTTTTTTTTGCTCTGCTGAACCCCTTTGCTGAGGGAACATGTAAGAGCCAGTTCTAAGGTAAGATTATAAAAGCTCTGGTCAAAAAATACTTGAAGTATTGGAGAAACTATACCCGTTTCCCTGCTACCTGGTTCAAGAAATAGTGCCTAAGATGTCTTTAAAAAAAAAATAGAAAGTTATCCTAATAAATACAATTGTTGTGAACAGATATGCTGCATTATCTAATACAGTTTTCATGACCAGCTCCATTTTACAGATAAGAAAACAAATGGAAGCGCAGAGATTGCAGTAGCTTGCTTGTGATCACACAGCTAAGAAATAGCCTGAGGGCCCATGCCCCTAATCACCACATCAGACTGACTCCAGAGGGCACTGCTGTTTCAGAGCCAGCACCAAATGAAAAGACAGAAGACGTTTTTGAGCAAATAAATGCAGTGTGTGTGGGGTTGGGTGAGTTTTCCAAAGGTTACCTTTGCAGTTTTGGAATGCAAGATCACATTAGAAAGCTAGTGAAACCTGGAGAAAAACACTCAACAAACCATGACTCTGCAGAACAATCTTGTGACATCTAGAGAGCTCTGTGCCCACTAGCACAGAATGTGAAGTAAGTGCACACAGAATTAAACAAAATTAGAGCAGGTTGGCTCTTGCACATTGTGCTGTCAGTGGACACTATTAATGAGCCCTTGGTGATTTGAAAATAGAGCCATACCAGAGGCATATGACCTGTGCATGGACTAAGTTTTTTCTTCTGTCTCCCCTATTGAATTCTAACCTGGTGGTGTGTGAAGGTGTCTCTGGTGTCTACCTCTATAAGTGGGACCAGTGTGTGTGAGGGAAGCTTGTTGAGCCTCTGCATGATTTTTAAGCCCCACTGAGCCGTCACCTTTGAGGAAGAAAAACATCCAGCATAGTGTTCCCAAAGTGTGAGGAGCTGCAGGGGTGTGTGTGGCGGGTAGGTGATGCATGTGGGAATGGTGGTAAGGCACAGAAAGAGCTTCAAGGGTGACAACAAATAAAGTCAAACAAAGAATACATTGTGTGTTTCAGGGAGAACACTTGGATTTACCAAGTAGCAGAAGTGGGAGCAGACTAGGAAGTATATCTTGAGGACCTGAGGCCAGGAGCAACCTGTGATCCCTGTGGTTGAAAGGAGCAGCAGGAACAGTTCTGTGGGCAGGGCTACAACAACAACACCCCATGTATGATGCAAGGACCTCCACGTAGGAAGGGCCTTTTCTGAGCTTTGGTTACCTGGGAATCCAAAAACCATTCTCCTCTTGCTTCTCAAGTGTAAAACTCATTTTGAAAAAGCAGCCATACAAAGTTGTATTTTTATTATTTTATTTTATTTTTTTGCCTCTTTGAGCTAAATCTATGTACTTTGGAATTACTAAAATAGGGGATGTCATGCTGGGATTGATCCATTCTGCAAGCCAAATACTCATTTTTCAGGGTTTCTTTGGCCTAAAATTCTATTAAAATCCAAGGATGAAAGAGGACTTGGAAAAATTATGGCGCTCAAAGAAATTTTCTGTCTGGTGAGGGAGACAGAGATGTGTACCATCAACTGTGGTACAAGGTAGACTTCAGTGAGAGCTGTGATCAAAGTACAGGGAGTAACAAGAAAAGAGGCAGTAAGATTAACTCTTGCTCAAGGGATTTGAGAACGTTGTTTTCTTATCTCTGTTTCATTTCTTCATTATTTTCCTCCAACTGCCTAAATGTGGATGTTCCAAAATTCTGCCTTTTCTTTCTTGTGTATTGACTCTGGTGGGAATCCTGACTATTCTCCTGGCTTCTCTTTTGGTCTCTTTGCTTTTTAAATTTTTTATTGTGGTAAATAACGTATAATGTGAGATCTACCCCCCTGAAAGTTGTGTCTGGGAAAGCATTGTTAACCGTAAGCACAGTTGTACAGCAGATCTCTAGAACTTCTTCATCTTGCATGAATGAAACTCTACCCGTTGAATGGCAACTGTCTGTCTCCTGCTTTCTCCTGCGCCTGGTAACCGTTGTTCTGCTTTCTGTTTCTAAGATTTTGACTACTCTAGATAGCACATGTAAGTGGCATCATAAAGTATTTGTCTTTTTGTGACCGACTGATTTCACTTGGCATAATATCCTCCAGGCTCATCCATGGGTTACATATTGCAGAATTTCCTTCTTTAATATGGCTGAATAATATTGATTGAATATATGTACCACATTTTGTTTGTTCGTTCATCCATTGGTGCATACTTAGGTTGTTTCCATATGTTGACTCTGGGGGATAATGGTGCAGTGAACGTGGGAGTGCAAATATCTCTTCAAGACCCTGACTTGCAATCCTTTTGGATAGATACCCAGAAGTGGGATTGCTGAGCCATATGGTAGTTCTGCTTTTAATTTGTTGAGGAACCCGTGTACTCTTTTCTTTAATGGGTGCATTATTTTACATCCCCACCAGCAGTATACAAGGGTTCTAATTTCTCCACATCCTGGCCAACATTTGTGGTTTTCTATTTTTTTGGATATTGGACATCCTCGTGAGTGTAGGGTGATGTTTCATTGAAGTTTTGATTTGTATTTCCCTGATGATCATTGATGTTGAGTATATTTTCATATGCCTGTTGGCCATTTGTATGTCTTCTTTGGACAAATGTATGTTTAAGTCTTTTTTGTTTTTGAGACAGAGTCTCACTCTGTCGCCCAGGCTGGAGTTCTGTGGTGCGATAGCTCCACCTCCCTGGTTCACGCCATTCTCCTGCCTCAGTCTCCTGAGTAGCTGGGACTATAGGCACCCATCACCACGCCTGGCTAATATTTTGTATTTTTAGTAGAGATGGGATTTCACCGTGTTAGCCAGGATGATCTCTATCTCCTGACCTCATGATCCACCCGCCTCGGCCTTTCAAAGTGCTGGGATTACAAGCATGAGCCACTGTGCCCAGCCTGTTTAAGTCTTTTGCCCAGTTTTTATTGGGTTATTTGGTTTTTTGCTATTGTGTTCTAGGGGGTCTCTGTGCCTTTGACCCCAAATCTCCATGCCTGTACCTGGTGAACTCTACACTTACGTCTTCTGCTACTCCTTAGCTTGATCCTTCTGTCCCAGCAAGTAAACTGCTCCCCACTTCCTATTCCCTCACTCGGCTCTTGCCACCCTTCCTTTGGTTTCTGAAAGATATTTAGACCCAACTCTGACACATCTTAAAAATCCAGGTCAAGTTGAGTTTTCCATGAATTCTTCCCTGACCACCCAGCATTTGCTCTCCCACTGCTGAGGTCTCTAGTATATGTCTCTGTTGCTTTTGAGGCATTTGGCAGAGACTGCTGCTGTGCATTGGCATGGATATTACATGTGGGTATATTTTGTACTAACTGAACTGCCACCTCATGAAGGCAAGAGACTGTGTGTCCTCCAGAGGACCTTACAGAGCACCTTGTCATACTGTAAAGAGGCAGGAATCCTTAGAAAGGTGTGTGCATTGGCCTGGCGCGGTGGCTCAAGCCTGTAATCCCAGCACTTTGGGAGGCTGAGACAGGCGGATCACGAGGTCAGGAGATCGAGACCATCCTGGCTAACACGGTGAAACCCCGTCTCTACTGAAAAATACAAAAAACTAGCCGGGCGAGGTGGCGGGCACCTGTAGTCCCAGCCACTCAGGAGGCTGAGGCAGGAGAATGGCATGAACCTGGGAGGCAGAGCTTACAGTGAGCTGAGATCCGGCCACTGCACTCCAGCCTGGGCGACAGAGCAAGAGTCCATCTCAAAAAAAAAAAGAAAAGAAAAAAAAGAAAGGTGTGCGCATTGTGTGTTCTAGGTGTGGAAGACAGAACTGAACTTCAAGCCTGACAGTGCTCTGGCAACAGAAAGAGGACACGAGGGAGTAAAGTCCAAATTCACAGTCCACTGTCAATGATCTGGATGGGGCAGGGAGGAAAGACAAAAGTCAGTGACTAGGATCTTTTTAGCAAGTTGGGATTGAAATAGACAAGCAGGTTTACAGGGGAAGGTCATTACTGTAATCTGAGGCATGCTTTGCTGGATTTTGGCAGGCAGGGGTGACCGGTGTATCCTGGGAGCCAGAGAGAAGCTGAGTTCACCTCACAGTTCTGCAGGTAGTCAGAATATCTGCTGATAGCGGGGACCAGCTGTGCTAGCAGTCTGATCTTCTCTACTCTGAACACCCTGTTCCAGAGAATTCATGGCTTCCAACCCTGGTATATCTTGCCAGCAATGCTATATGAATGGTTAGTCCACAACTAAGCTATAGGTCACCCAGAAGCTCCCAGGACAGCTGTCAGGAGGCCAAGACTCAGTACAAGGAGGCCACAGGGCGGACCACTGGGTTGCACATGTAATGTGGCTCTTGTGCTAACACTGGTACCCCATGTTTCTTGCCAGAGGCTGTAGTACCATTCCCTCATGGAGGTCCTTCACCTAGTGACCTTTATTGCCATCTTCATGGGAATCCCCACACACCCTTCCTGCAGTTGGGTTTTTACAGCCTCCAGGACCCTGCCTCCCACCCTGAGCTTCAGCATTCTGTCCTGATAATGTCATAGCCAGTTCTGGTTTTCATGTTACTTGAGAGGGTTCTAGCTAGAGGATTAGTTGTGGGTACCCTTCTTGTACCTTTGGAATGTCCCTGAGTAGGTCAAAGCCTGCTCTCATGTGAATCTGGGGAAGCGGGGCAGTCTGACCTTGCCTCTCCAATGGGAGGGGAAATGAGGAGGGAGTAGGCTGTCTGAACTGCTTGGTATGCCTGACAGTGGACTCTTTCTGCTCACTGACCCTGAGAACAGCTCTGTCCTTTATGGCTCCTCCTCGACCCTCTCCCGCCCTCCAACTGTCATTATCCTGGGGCATTGATTTCCAAACCTGACAGGTATGGAGAATCACCAGGATGCTAAAAAAAGAGGGCCCTATCTATCTCTGGAGATTCTCTTTATTTAACTAGTTATGAATGAGGCCTTGGAATCTGGCACTTTTGTACAGATATATGTAAAATATCTATTGGAAGGATGAATAAGAGACTTAACTGAGTTGCTGAGTAAGTTTTATTTCCTTTTTTGTCCAACTCTGTGCTTTTTGGCTATTAATGGTCACAAATTGTTTTTAGAAATCAGAGAAAGAATAGATGTCATTACAAAAGAAAAAACACATCCTGAAATGATCTTTCAGAAACAGTTAATCCTCTTAAATTTGTTCCTTTTTTCCGCAGGGGGACTCGATCTCATCTTCATGCCAGGCCTTGGGTTTGACAAACATGGCAACCGACTGGGGAGGGGCAAGGGCTACTATGATACCTACTTGAAGCGCTGTTTGCAGCATCAGGAAGTGAAACCCTACACCCTAGCATTGGCTTTCAAAGAACAGATTTGCCTCCAGGTCCCAGTGAATGAAAATGACATGAAAGTAGATGAAGTCCTTTACGAAGACTCATCAGCATCTTAAATCTGGATTACTACAGCCAAATAATCAGTGTTTTATATGAAAGTAAAGCAAAGTATGTGTATTTTTCCCGTGTCAAAAATTAGTTGAAATTGTACATTAATGTGAATACAGACTGCATTTTAAAATTGTAATTATAAAATACCTTATATAAAACTATCTTTAAAAAACAATAGAAGTGTGAATAGTAGAATATTAATTAAAATGAAGGCTATCAGCCTATGATTTTCAGCTTAACCTCCTGGTGTTAATGTGACAAGTTGATCTGTCTACTTTGCAATTTAAGTTAAATATTTATGAGGAACTGTGCTCCGACTGAGTGCGAGAGGAAGGTAAGCTCACTGGGAGTGGACACTGTATTTCATTATGTCCTGTCGTGACCTGATCACGCATGGAGACTTGGGGACTATTAATTGATTTGTTGGTATTTGCTTTGGATACAGAATTCCCTAAGAATATTATCTCACTTCATCATGACTTCCTTTACTCACTCTAGAATTTTATGTTGGACACTTTGTAGCTTTTGGTGGTTAGTAGAGGGAAACCTTTTATGATTTAAATACTTTCACTCCACTTACTGGTTACCATTACTGCATGTATCAGCCGCTGATGAGTTTAAGATCTGGTATCTTATAAGTTAGAAATTATTTCTGTTTACTCATGGTTTCTGCTTTGGAAATGAAATTTGCTGTGGGTTGAAAGTTGGCAGACGGCACCACAGCTAGGGAGCAATAATTTTGTTGTGGGGATGATTTGGTCATCCCCAGAAACCCAGGAATCTTAATAGACACGGCTCTCTTACACCCCACGTCCATCCTGTCACCAGGTCTTGTTGATTTTGCCTCTGAAATGCCTCTTAAATCTATTCTCTCCTTTTGATTGTCCTGTCACTCTTTTTGTCCAGCCTTTTAGCATTTCTAAGCTGGACTAGGCAAGAGTGTCACACCTGCTTCCCTTGCCTTCCATCTTGCCTCTTCCAGTTTATTTCTCAAGCTGTGGTCAAACTGATCTTAGAAAACACGAATCTAATCGTGCAGCACCCCTGACTAAGGTCTTTCAGTGGCTGTTCAGAGCCTCCTGGGTAGCAAACAGATGGCTTCTGTTGTATACAAAGCCCCTTAAGAGAGGTCTCCTCATCTACTTTTTCTAGCCTCTTGTCTCCCCGCTCTCATCTTCTCCTTCTGTAACACTGAGCACTGCAGGCTTCTTCTGCCCTTTGCGCATTGTAAGCGTGCATTTCTCTCTGTCTGAAATGCTCTTTCTTCTCTTTCTTTTGTTCATCTAGAAGGCTGTTTACCCTTAAAAACTCAGCCATAACATCATCTCTTCTGTGAAGTCCTCTGCTACTTTCCTAAGCAGAGTGAGTGTTCTTTCCTTTGTCTGAATGGCCCTGGCCATTGATCTGCTTATCATGTTGTCTTAGGTATCAAATTATTTGTTGTCATATCTGTCCCCTTTACCATACTGTGAGCTCCAAAGAAGAGAAGTGATCTTTATACTTCTTATGCTTAGTAGACAACTAGACATATAGTGTGTGTGTGTCATAATTTTTTAATGAAATAATTGAATACATTGGAAGTGTTTCATTCAAAACACTCATTCATTATTCTTTGGATAATAGCATAGATTTTATGTTTTATGCGCAAAAGTAAAAACATTTGAAAAATACATTTGAAAAACCCATATTAGGCTAAATATGGATTTGTACAATATAATATTTACGATGAGAAATGGGAAGGAAACCGAATTCTTACAAGCTATGAAGTCACATTATTGTACTGGTTAAAAATATTGGTAAGTATTATTTTGACTATAAGGTTAAAATGAATGTTAATGTAGCCGACATGACTGTTGGTCTGAAATGGTTGAGCAGTAAAATTCCTGACCTACTGCAGGTCTAGAAAGTTTAGTATTGTTGAACTCAGTCTATGTTATTCTTCTATTAAACGAGAGCATTTAAAAACCACTCTACCAGCTCCTCAAGTGCAGACAGAATGCCGAGTTAACTGGCCAGAAAATGCAGGGTGCTGAGATTCAAGAAAGTCAGAGGACCATAGGGTCTCTGGCCTGGAAAGAGAAGCACTCCCTCATGATCAGTAATGCACAGTATTTGTGCAGAGGGTATTGGAAGGGAGAAAATGCCCCTATGATGCAGGTGATGACAACACTGTAACTCTGATTAGGGCATACACAGAGGCTGAAGACAAGGCCTTAGACTCAGGAGGCAAGCACTTCAGTACAGGCTAACATGAAGCAAGAATGGTGAGCGTCTCAGATGAGGGGACAATCTGAGTAGAAGAGAAATAGCAACTAGATCTGAACAAAAACAATTTCAAGTATTGGGAAATTGGAAACATATCAGGGCCCCAACATAGGTCTGTGCTTGCTGTATATACTACAGAACTGTGCTTAATTTAATTAGAAAGTAAACTATATAAAGTTCTAGTCAAGAGCATTACACATTTAATCACAAAGTCTTACTAACTAGGAGATTGATAAATGTGTCTAGGCATGAGTGTCTTGCTACAGAAGCTCAGTTCTTGGTCGCAGTTTTTTTTTTTTTTTCCCTGCAGAGATCATTGAAATTCAGTTGATCACACTGCTCTTTAGTCATATATTTACATGCTTAATTTCTCCACTACCCTACGATCTCCTCAAAGGCAAATTCTCTGCCAAGTTCATGGTTTATTCCAGTATCTACCACAGACACGCAGAATAAAGAGCCAACAAATTCTTTTTTTTAATTGTTCCAGCAACATTTATTGAATATGTAACTTTATGTCTGTTATAGATTAAGTTCTCCAATATATGTGAATCTGTTTGCTGGCTTATTCATTGTCCCTTTGCTATGTTTTTCTGTCTCAGCACCAGCCCCAGATTGCTTTAGTTTTCACAGTTTTAAGTCTTGATGGCTACGAGGGTAAGCCTCCTTCCTAATTCTTCTTCAGGAATGTCGAAGAGCCAATAAATTCCTGATGAAGGAATGAACCAGTTTGAATATTGCCCTGTCTGTGCTGTGCGCTTGCTCGTTTTTATGTTGGTTGCTCTTTGCTGCTGAGATTCTGTCCCTTGGCATTGTCTCAGGCTTGGATTATTCCAGAACAAGTTTTCTATTACTGCGTTGCGTTGTGTTGGGCAGTCCATATATGTGTGTCGCATTGTCTGTGCTACTTTTCCTTCTTAGTGCTCTGTCGTTTGCTTTTTATGGTTGTCTTCTTCCCTATTCCTGGATGGTCATAGACCTCCTGCCCTTTAATGGTAGTTTCCAATCCCTATAAGCACCCACCCAAATATGTTTATTTATATGCTTAAAGTAATAATAAATTTTTCTGAGTAATAACATACACATAAAATACACACACAAGAATTATGAGATAATGTTGACATAGGATAGATTATATATAATTTATAATATACTTGTTTATATATATTTTATACATACAAATAAGTATAATATACTCATTTTTAAAAACAGCGATATGATCAAGAGCAGCATGAGAAGATGTTGAAGTAGAATATATTATATATAATTTATAATGAACTTTTTAAAAAAGCAATATTTTTTAAATAAAATTTTTTGGACATTTACTATTTTTGAAAACCTTATTTTAACACCTTTTGAATGATTCAGAATTCTGGTTCTGATTTCAGTTTATTTCAGTATTTGGTCTTAAGGGCTGTTAGAGCTGAAAAAGGTACCTTCTAGAGAAGCAGATTCAGATGGAAGGAAAACTATACCTACTAAAATTTTCAATCCTATTTACCAATTTTCCAAAGATAAATTTTCTTTTTTATTTAAATCTGGCTGGTAAATATCCAATTTCTTGATGTGAATATGTAATTTTTGCATGTTAATCAGAAGGTGCTGCACATTTACTTTGTTAATAAGTGGGGGCTGGAGTTCGAGGTTACAATGAGCAGTGATTGCGGCACTGAACTCCAGCCTGGGTGACAGAGCAAGACCCCAAACAACAACAAAAACACATAAAAAACAAATAGGTTTGAAGCTTATTGCAATTCTTTCAAAGATTTTAAATCAAGTTAGAAAAGTTCTGCTTACAAGTTTTTTAGTTGTGTAGATGTGAAAATGTTTGTAGGTGTCACACTATTAATAGGTTTTGACAACACAGTCATATAATGATGAAAATATTTCCAAATAGCCATTTTTATACGCACTCTCCATACTATGAGTCTCTGAAAGTAGTTCCTTTGTGTCTCAGTGATGAAATACAACTTTCACTCTGAAAATTCAAATGAGATACATTTATTTATTTCTTTGAAGTTTACTAGTGGCCATTTACAATCTCAGAAAGGTCAGAAAGTGTGGAATACTTGCTCTTTGTGCAAAAAATACACATAAAACTAATATTTAAGTTACAGCTTTATTTATTTATTTTTTGAGACAAGAGTCTCTCTGTCCCCCCCTCCGACTGGAGTGCACTAGTGCAATCTTGGCTCACTGTAACCTTTGCCTCCCGGGTTCAAGCGATTCTCCTGCCTCAGCCTTCCAAGTAGCTGGAACTACAGGTGCCCACCACCACGCCCAGCTAGTTTTTGTACTTTTAGTAGAGACGGGATTTCACTATGTTGGCCAGGCTGGTCTTGAACTCCTGACCTCGTGATCCGCCCGCCTCGGCCTCCCAGGGTGCTGGGATTATAGGCGTGAGCCATCACGCCTGGCCAGTTTACAGCTCTTTTAAAAGTATTTTAGCTTGAGATGATCAGAGAAATTTAAGTGAATCAAAGATTGTGGGTACTTCCTATTGCATCCCAAAGAGTTGTAAATATTCTACCATATGTTAAAGGTCTTAATTTTATAAACTTCACATCAGTGATACCCTCAGCACATGGGACATCTTGCCTGTGAATTATTTAGTAATGCTATCGCTCAATTCTTAATGTGGAATCTACCATCTCACATTTATATATATATATATATATATATATTTACAGACAGAGCCTCCGTCTGTTGTCCAGGCTGGAATGCAGTCGTGTGATCTTGACTCCCTGCAACCTCCACCTCCTGGGTGCAAGCAATTCTCTTACCTCAGCCACCCGTGTAGCTGGGATTACAGGAGTGTGCCATTATACCCAGCTAATTTTTGTATTTTTAGTGGAGATGGGGTTTTGCCATGTTTCTCAGGCTGGTATTGAGCTCCTGGCCTCAAGTGATCTGCCCACCTCGGCCTTCCAGAGTGCTGGGATTACAAGCGTGAGCCACTGTGCCCAGCCCCATCTCAAATTTAAAAAAACATTTCAGTCAAAGTAGCCATTCCATCAGGGATTAGACTTAGTTTGCTCATAAAACAAACTTTTTTTTTTTTTTTAAGGTAGATTAATTTTGAGAAATATATCCTCACCACTTCATCGCTACCTTAATGTCTTTCTTCCTGCAGTGGTACTGTAAGAGGAGACATGTTGGAAACATCTCTCCTACTCAACCTCACGCCCTGAAAAATTTATTCCTGTACTTATTTCTTCAGATTGTCAGCAGTGTTTTCTACTTGTCATCCAATAGTACTTCCTGACAAAAAGATGCATGAGAACTTTTTTCCCCCTAAATTGCTTCACCAGTATTTCATCCATATTTCCATGACATGAAGAACAAGTATTTTTTAAATGGTATGTTACTTTTTGTCTTTTGCTATTAAGTGAGAAAACTTTTGAAAAGTTTATAAACATTTATGGCTATATTTAGTGAGCATTGCTCAACAAGTATTGGAATTAGAATCTCATGATGTTAAGTATTGCTGAACACATTGTGGAGGTTCGTCTCATCTTCTGGATCTGTAGCTTCTGCTAATTGTGATGGCTTCACACTTTTCATTGTGTGTATCTGAAGAGTGAGGTCCATCATTAACCGTGGTTAACACAGATACCTACTTTAAAAAATCTTTGTGATAATTTCAATTTTTTTTGGCTGACTTCTTGGTAAAACTTAATGTTTTCTTTTCCTGGCTGATGAATAGCTTGCACCAGGAACAGAAGTATCAGCTAGTGTTGTCATTTTTGCTTGCTTTACAGGCTGAATATCTCCTCTCCAAAATCTTGGGACCAGAAGTGTTTTGGATTTGGGATTATTTTGGATTTCAGAATATATGCATTATATACTTACTGGGTAAGCATCCCTAACTGAGAGTCTGAAATCTGAAATCCTCCCAAGGACATTTCCTTTAGGCCTTATGTTGGTACTCAAAAAGTTTTGGATTTTGGAGCATTTCAGATTTTGGCTTTTTGACTTGGGATGTTCAACCTGTATTACAATTATCCTTGGCTGCTGTTTCTCTGCAAGAATCTTTTTAAGCTACTTGTCCAGTGGCTTTGTTTAGTGAAAACTACCTAATAGGTAAGCCCTTGTGTCTGGGCAGATACCTAGGAACTGCAGTACATCTCAATATGCTGAAATCAACTAAACACCCCTCCCACATTATCTAAGTCCTGCACCCCTGCCATCTCCCACCGCAGCTTGTATATTGTACCTGACATAGGACCTTCTGATTTCCAAGTGGACGGAGGGGCTGATGTCAATCTAAATTTTAACTTTTAGCAAAATGCAATTTTTTGTCTTTTCAAGATGAAAAGTAAATATTAATAGAGGTTCTAATGTCTTCTTCCCAAAACCCAATGGGTTAGGTTCACTGGTCACTCCACTTAGTGGCTCTGCTTGAGCTACAGAGTCATGAACTCCATCAGTCCCTCCTCTGTTGTGTGTGCTGACTGTGTGTATGTGTGTAGCCTCTTGCTGGTACTGGCCTCCCCGTGATTTCTTCATCTTTCTGGTCCACTTGTATCCCAATACAAGCCTTTTTGTCTTCTGTCTGAGTGCTCTGGTTGGGGCTGTTATTTTGCCCGCAGTATTTGGGTGGAATAACTTCTTTAAGTTATTCTTTTAAGAACAGAGTTCCTTTAAGACCCCTGTCACCTAGGAAACAACAGATCCCTTTCCTGTGGGTCTTTCCCTTTCAGACTTCCCCTGGCTGCCAGGATCTATCTCTGAGTATATCAAAGGATTTCCAAGACTAGATTAAAAACTAGAAATACTTTTTAAGTCCCCTACTCTTCGCCTTTCCACTTTCTCCCTCTTCCCATCACCAGTTGCAACTGTTTTTTAATTTTATTTATTTATTTATTTATTTTTGAGACAGAGTTTTGCTCTTGTTGCCCAGGCTGGAGTGCAATGGTGTGAGTTCAGCTCACTACAACCTCTGCCTCCTGGATTCAAGTGATTCTCCTGCCTCAACCTCCCAAGTAGCTGGGATTACAGGCATGCGCCACCATGCCAGGCTAATTTTGTGTTTTTAGTAGAGACAGGGTTTCTCCGTGTTGGTCAGGCTGGTCTCGAACTCCTGACCTCAGGTAATCTGCCCACCTCAGCCTCCCAAAATGCTGTGATTACAGGCGTGAACCACCATGCCTGGCCACCATTTTAATATTGAGGCTTATGATGACAACAGACCACATCATTACCAGTGAAAAAGATATCTGAAGGAAAACCTATTGTATTTTATTGCTTTATTATGTGTCCCGTGAATGTCGTATTTATCCTTTTAGTCTTAAAATAGTATGTTTAAAAAGTACACTTTCAAAGCAAATTGTTGTTTCAATGGTGAGTCAGATCCCAAAGAGTTCACTACTATAAATGGCAAATATTTGGTTTATCACTGAGGAATAATCTCTTCAGGATTGAAATGCAAAAAATGTTATTTCCTCCCAAGCTTAGAGATAAAGAATACTATATTATTCTGAAGATCTGGGTTGGGCTACTGTAGATGTTGACCATGTAGAATGGGTACATTGCTGTAAGTCCTAAGTACCTGCTGTTCCTCAAATCTAGGGGTAAGATAAGATAGCAAGTCCTGCTCCCTGTAGGTAATGTAAGAACCAGTGGACAGTAGAGATTAGTTATCAGTGTGGCCATCTCCTCCAGGCCCTCCTCCATACTTCCACGATTATCTTCATAAAACATAACTCTGCCCAAGCCACCTACCTGCTTAACAGCTTCTGATGGTTCTCTATTGCCCAAGGAATAAAGTCCAAACCCTTAGCTTACAGGTGGGGCCCTTTCCAACCTGGCTACAGCCTTGCGTTATCTCTCTCTCTCTCCCCATCCCCATTTCTCCTCACCCTCCTCCATGTGTGCGCACGCGCACACACATACTTTTTATACCCTTCAGACCAATAATGCTAGGTACCAACAATGCGGGGTAAGAACTAGATTTATACAATTGAATATGATAATTAGTCTAGAATAAGAAAAGTGTGTTAACAGATAGTGGATGGTTCGGGAATGGAAGAGTCAGTGAACCACCAAAATATTCTAGAAAGTGAGTATTCCCCTTTATTGGCACGTGAATCACCTGGGGATCTTGATAAAATGCAGATACTGAATCAGTAGGTCTGAGGTGTCTATGGTGGGGCCTGAAATTCTGCATTTCTGACAAATCTTGGGTGCTGCTGCTGCTGCTTGTTGTTTGCTGCCCACTTTGAGTAACAAGATTCTAGGCTGCACTGCCCGAAGTGGAAGCCCTAGTCACATGGGGCAATTTGAACTTAAATTGATTAAAATTAAATAAAATTTGGGGGCGGAGCAAGATGGCCGAATAGGAACAGCTCCAGTCTCCAACTCCCAGTGCGAGCGACACAGAAGACTGGTGATCTGCATTTTCAACTGAGGTACTGGGGTCATCTCACTAGGGAGTGCCGGACAATCGGTGCTGGTCAGCTGCTGCAGCCTGACCAGCGAGAGCTGAAGCAGGGCAAGGCATCGTCTCACCTGGGAAGTGCAAGGGGGAAGGGAATCCCTTTTCCTAGCCAGGGGAACTGAGACACACAACACCTGGAAAATCGGGTAACTCCCACCCCAATACTGCGCTGTAAGCAAACGGGCACACCAGGAGAATATACCCCACACCTGGCCGGGAGGGTCCCACGCCCATGGAGCCTCCCTCCTTGCTAACACAGCAGTCTGCGGCGATCTAACTGCAAGGCAGCAGCGAGGCTGGGGGAGGGGCGCCCGCCATTGCTGAGGCTTAAGTAGGTAAACAAAGCCGCTGGGAAGCTCGAACTGGCTGGAGCTCACAGCAGCTCAAGGAAACCTGCCTGTCTCTGTAGACTCCACCTCTGGGGACAGGGCACAGCTAAAAACTAACAGGGGAAGCAGCAGAGGCCTGTGCAGACGCGAACGACTCTGTCTGACAGCTTTGAAGAGAGCAGTGGATCTCCCAACACGGAGGTTGAGAAGGGACAGACTGCCTGCTCAAGTGGGTCCCTGACCCCTGAGTAGCCTAACTGGGAGACATCCCCCACTAGGGGCAGTCTGACACCCCACACCTCACAGGGTGGAGTACACCCCTGAGAGGAAGCTTCCAAAGTAAGAATCAGACAGGTACACTCGCTGTTCAGCAATATTCTATCTTCTGCAACCTCTGCTGCTGATACCCAGGCAAACAGGGTCTGGAGTGGACCTCAAGCAATCTCCAACAGACCTACAGCTGAGGGTCCTGACTGTTAGAAGGAAAACTATCAAACAGGAAGAACACCTATACCAAAACCCCCTCAGTACGTCACCATCATCAAAGACCAGAGGCAGATAAAACCACGAAGATGGGGAAGAAGCAGGGCAGAAAAGCTGGAAATTCAAAAAATAAGAGTGCATCTCCCCCTGCAAAGGAGCGCAGCTCATCGCCAGCAACGGATCAAAGCTGGTCAGAGAATGACTTTGACGAAATGAGAGAAGAAGGCTTCAGTCCATCAAACTTCTCAGAGCTAAAGGAGGAATTACGTACCCAGCGCAAAGAAACGAAAAATCTTGAAAAAAGAATGGAAGAATTGACAGCTAGACTAATTAATGTAGAGAAGGTCATAAACGAAATGACAGAGATGAAAACCATGACACAAGAAATATGTGACAAATGCACAAGCTTCAGTAACCGACTCGATCAACTAGAAGAAAGAGTATCAGCGATTGAGGATCAAATGAACGAAATGAAGCGAGAAGAGAAACCAAAAGAAAAAAGAAGGAAAAGAAATGAACAAAGCCTGCAAGAAGTATGGGATTATGTAAAAAGACCAAATCTACGTCTGATTGGGGTGCCTGAAAGTGAGGGAGAGAATGGAACCAAGTTGGAAAACACTCTTCAGGATATCATCCAGGAGAACTTCCCCAACCTAGTAGGGCAGGCCAACATTCAAATTCAGGAAATACAGAGAACGCCACAAAGATACTCCTCCAGAAGAGCAACTCCAAGACACATAATTGCCAGATTCACCAAAGTTGAAATGGAGGAAAAAATCTTAAGGGCAGCCAGAGAGAAAGGTCGGGTTACCCACAAAGGGAAGCCCATCAGACTAACAGCAGATCTCTCGGCAGAAACTCTACAAGCCAGAAGAGAGTGGGGGCCAATATTCAACGTTCTTAAAGAAAAGAATTTTCAACCCAGAATTTCATATCCAGCCAAACTAAGTTTCATCAGTGAAGGAGAAATAAAATCCTTTACAGATAAGCAAATGCTTAGAGATTTTGTCACCACCAGGCCTGCCTTACAAGAGACCCTGAAGGAAGCCCTAAACATGGAAAGGAACAACCGGTACCAGCCATTGCAAAAACATGCCAAAATGTAAAGACCATCGAGGCTAGGAAGAAACTGCATCAACTAACGAGCAAAATAACCAGTTAATATCATAATGGCAGGATCAAGTTCACACATAACAATATTAACCTTAAATGTTAATGGACTAAATGCTCCAATTAAAAGACACAGACTGGCAAACTGGATAAAGAGTCAAGACCCATCAGTCTGCTGTCTTCAGGAGACCCATCTCACATGCAGAGACATACATAGGCTCAAAATAAAGGGATGGAGGAAGATCTACCAAGCAAATGGAGAACAAAAAAAAGCAGGGGTTGCAATCCTAGTCTCTGATAAAACAGACTTTAAACCATCAAAGATCAAAAGAGAAAAAGAAGGCCATTACATAATGGTAAAGGGATCAATTCAACAGGAAGAGCTAACTATCCTAAATATATATGCACCTAATACAGGAGCACCCAGATTCATAAAGCAAGTCCTTAGAGACTTACAAAGAGACTTAGACTCCCATACAATAATAATGGGAGACTTCAACACTCCACTGTCAACATTAGACAGATCAACGAGACAGAAAGTTAACAAGGATATCCAGGAATTGAACTCATCTCTGCACCAAGCGGACCTAGTAGACATCTATAGAACTCTCCACCCCAAATCAACAGAATATACATTCTTCTCAGCACCACATTGCACTTATTCCAAAATTGACCACATAATTGGAAGTAAAGCACTCCTCAGCAAATGTAAAAGAACAGAAATTATATCAAACTGTCTCTCAGACCACAGTGCAATCAAACTAGAACTCAGGACTAAGAAACTCAATCAAAACCGCTCAACTACATGGAAACTGAACAACCTGCTCCTGAATGACTACTGGGTACATAACGAAATGAAAGCAGAAATAAAGATGTTCTTTGAAACCAATGAGAACAAAGATACAACATACCAGAATCTCTGGGACACATTTAAAGCAGTGTGTAGAGGGAAATTTATAGCACTAAATGCCCACAAGAGAAAGCAGGAAAGATCTAAAATTGACACTCTAACATCACAATTAAAAGAACTAGAGAGGCAAGACCAAACACATTCAAAAGCTAGCAGAAGGCAAGAAATAACTAAGATCAGAGCAGAACTGAAGGAGATAGAGACACAAAAAACCCTCCAAAAAATCAATGAATCCAGGAGTTGGTTTTTTGAAAAGATCAACAAAATTGACAGACCGCTAGCAAGACTAATAAGGAAGAAAAGAGAGAGGAATCAAATAGACACAATAAAAAATGATAAAGGGGATATCACCACCGACCCCACAGAAATACAAACTACCATCAGAGAATACTATAAACACCTCTACGCAAATCAACTAGAAAATCTAGAAGAAATGGATAATTTCCTGGACACTTACACTCTCCCAAGACTAAACCAGGAAGAAGTTGAATCCCTGAATAGACCAATAGCAGGCTCTGAAATTGAGGCAACAATTACTAGCCTACCAACCAAAAAAAGTCCAGGACCAGATGGATTCACAGCTGAATTCTACCAGAGGTACAAGGAGGAGCTGGTACCATTCCTTCTGAAACTATTCCAATCAATAGAAAAAGAGGGAATCCTCCCTAACTCATTTTATGAGGCCAACATCATCCTGATACCAAAGCCTGGCAGAGACACAACAAAAAAAGAGAATTTTAGACCAATCTCCCTGATGAACATCGATGCAAAAATCCTCAATAAAATACTGGCAAACCGGATTCAGCAGCACATCAAAAAGCTTATCCACCATGACCAAGTGGGCTTCATCCCTGGGATGCAAGGCTGGTTCAACATTCGCAAATCAATAAACGTAATCCAGCATATAAACAGAACCAAAGACAAGAACCACATGATTATCTCAATAGATGCAGAAAAGGCTTTTGACAAAATTCAACAGCCCTTCGTGCTAAAATCGCTCAATAAATTCGGTATTGATGGAACGTACCTCAAAATAATAAGAGCTATTTATGACAAACCCACAGCTAATATCATACTGAATGGGCAAAAACTGGAACAATTCCCTTTGAAAACTGGCACAAGACAGGGATGCCCTCTCTCACCACTCCTATTCAACATAGTGTTGGAAGTTCTGGCTAGGGCAATCAGGCAAGAGAAAGAAATCAAGGGTATTCAGTTAGGAAAAGAAGAAGTCAAATTGTCCCTGTTTGCAGATGACATGATTGTATATTTAGAAAACCCCATCGTCTCAGCCCAAAATCTCCTTAAGCTGATAAGCAACTTCAGCAAAGTCTCAGGATACAAAATCAATGTGCAAAAATCACAAGCATTCTTATACACCAGTAACAGACAAGCAGAGAGCCAAATCAGGAATGAACTTCCATTCACAATTGCTTCAAAGAGAATAAAATACCTAGGAATCCAACTTACAAGGGATGTAAAGGACCTCTTCAAGGAGAACTACAAACCACTGCTCAGTGAAATCAAAGAGGACACAAACAAATGGAAGAACATACCATGCTCATGGATAGGAAGAATCAATATTGTGAAAATGGCCATACTTCCCAAGGTTATTTATAGATTCAATGCCATCACCATCAAGCTACCAATGAGTTTCTTCACAGAATTGGAAAAAACTGCTTTAAAGTTCATATGGAACCAAAAAAGAGCCCACATTGCCAAGACAATCCTAAGTCAAAAGGACAAAGCTGGAGGCGTCACGCTACCTGACTTCAAACTATACTACAAGGCTACAATAACCAAAACAGCATGGTACTGGTACCAAAACAGAGATATAGACCAATGGAACAGAACAGAGTCCTCAGAAATAATACCACACATCTACAGCCATCTGATCTTTGACAAACCTGAGAGAAACAAGAAATGGGGAAAGGATTCCCTATTTAATAAATGATGCTGGGAAAATTGGCTAGCCATAAGTAGAAAGCTGAAACTGGATCCTTTCCTTACTCCTTATACGAAGATTAATTCAAGATGGATTAGAGACTTAAATGTTAGACCTGATACCATAAAAACCCTAGAAGAAAATCTAGGTAGTGCCATTCAGGACATAGGCATGGGCAAGGACTTCATGTCTAAAACACCAAAAGCAATGGCAGCAAAAGCCAAAATTGACAAATGGGATCTAATTAAACTAAAGAGCTTCTGCACAGCAAAAGAAACTACCATCAGAGTGAACAGGCAACCTACAGAATGGGAGAAAATTTTTGCAATCTACTCATCTGACAAAGGGCTAATTTCCAGAATCTACAAAGAACTCAAACAAATATACAAGAAAAAAACCAACAACCCCATCAAAAAGTGGGCAAAGGATATGAACAGACATTTCTCAAAAGAAGACATTCATACAGCCAACAGACACATGAAAAAATGCTCATCATCACTGGCCATCAGAGAAATGCAAATCAAAACCACAATGAGATACCATCTCACACCAGTTAGAATGGCAATCATTAAAAAATCAGGAAACAATAGGTGTTGGAGAGGATGTGGAGAAATAGGAACACTTTTACACTGTTGGTGGGATTGTAAACTAGTTCAACCATTATGGAAAACAGTATGGCAATTCCTCAAGGATCTAGAACTAGATGTACCATATGACCCAGCCATGCCACTACTGGGTATATACCCAAAGGATTATAAATTATTTTACTACAAAGACACATGCACACGTATGTTTATTGCGGCACTATTCACAATATCAAAGACTTGGAATCAACCCAAATGTCCATCTGTGACAGACTGGATTAAGGAAATGTGGCACATATACACCATGGAATACTATGCAGCCATAAAAAAGGATGAGTTTCCTTCCTTTGTAGGGACATGGATGCAGCTGGAAACCATCGTTCTTAGCAAACTATCACAAGAAGAGAAAATCAAACACCGCATGTTCTCATTCATAGGTGGGAACTGAACAATGAGATCACTTGGACTCCGGAAGGGGAACATCACACACTGGGGCCTATCATGGGGAGGGAGGAGGGGGGAGGGATTGCATTGGGGAGTTATACATGATATAAATGATGAATTGATGGGTGCTGACGAGTTGATGGGTGCAGCACACCAACATGGCACAGGTATACTTATGTAACAAACCTGCACGTTATGCACATGTACCCTAGAACTTAAAGTATAATAAAAAAATAAAAATAAAAATAAAAAATTAAAAAAAAAACTCAAATTTACGAGCAAAAAACAAACAACCCCATCAAAAAGTGGGCAAAGGATATGAACAGACACTTCTCAAAAGAAGACATTCATACAGCCAACAGACACATGAAAAAATGCTCATCATCACTCACCATCAGAGAAATGCAAATCAAAACCACAATGCGATACCATCTCACACCAGTTAGAATGGCAATCAATAAAAAATCAGAAAACAACAGGTGCTGGAGAGGATGTGGAGAAATAGGAACCCTTTTATACTGTTGGTGGGACTGTAAACTAGTTCAACCATTGTGGAAAACAGTGTGGCAATTCCTCAAGAATCTAGAACTAGAAATACCATTTGACCCAGCCATCCCATTACTGGGGATATACGCAAAGGATTATAAGTCATGCTGGTATAAAGACACATGCACACGTATGTTTATTGCAGCACTATTCACAATAGCAAAGACTTGGAATCAACCCAAATGTCCATCAGTGACAGACTGGATGAAGGAAATGTGGCACATATACACCATGGAATACTATGCAGCCATGAAAAAGGATGAGTTCGTGTCCTTTGTAGGGACATGGATGCAGCTGGAAACCATCATTCTCAGCAAACTATCGCAAGAACAGAAAACCAAATACCGCATGTTCTCACTCATAGGAGGGAATTGAACAATGAGATCACTTGGACACAGGAAGGGGATCATCACACGCCAGGTCCTATTGTGGGGAGGTGGACGGGGAAGGATAGCATTAGGAGATATACCTAATGTAAGTGATGAGTTAATGGGTGCAGCACACCAACAGAGCACATGTATACATATGTAACAAACCTGCACATTGTGCACATGTACCCTAGAACTTAAAGTATAATAAAAAAGAATAATAATAATTGGAAAAAAAAATTAAATAAAATTTAAAACTTCCCTGGTAAGCAGTTAAGATGGTAGCCACATCTTAACTGCTACGTAGGCTCATTTGGCTAGTGTCTACCATATTGAATAGTGCTCTATTTCTGTCATCGCAGAAAGTTCTGTTGGACAGCACTGTTTTCTAGAGCACTATTTTTCAAACTGTTTTCTACAGACTACCTCTTAAATCAGAATCTCTGGGAACGGGGGTTGGAAATTTGCATTTTACATAAACAC
Organism: Piliocolobus tephrosceles; assembly: GCF_002776525.5. Classification (NCBI taxonomy): domain Eukaryota; kingdom Metazoa; phylum Chordata; class Mammalia; order Primates; family Cercopithecidae; genus Piliocolobus; species Piliocolobus tephrosceles. Next base: position 90,052,188 of record NC_045439.1, on the reverse strand, counting down.
TCCAGGGTGCCTTCTGCATGTTAAAATTAGAGGAACACTTCTATAGGGGATCTATCTAAAATCTGCTATCCAGAGGTCAATTTAATGTGAGAATAGGCAGATATCACAGACAGACATGGGGCAGCTCAGCTTAAATTGGAATACCCTCTTGCCAGTCATGAGAATCATATCTAGTTGTCTACAGGTGCCTCAGGTTTTGTCTGGCAGAGATGATTTCTGACACCAACGCTACATAGGCAGCCTGGGCAACATAGTGAGATCTTGTCTCTACAAAGTTAAACAATTAGTTGGGCATGGTGGCATGTGCCTATAGTCCCAGCTACTCAGGATGCTGAGGTGGGAGGATCACTTGAGCCTGGGAGGTCAAGGCTGCAGTGAACTGAGATTGTATCACTGCACTCCAGCCTGGGCATCAGAGCAAGACCCCATCTCAAAAAAAAAAAAAAAAAAAAAAAAAAAAAAAACCACATAGGGTGGAGGAGGCATAGCCCTCAAGCCAGTGGTATTCTGCAGGTGTGTAGCTGGTCCCCGGTATATTCTCTGGTCTTATATGCCTTCTGGTCCTCCAGGTGCTAACATCTGGTGAGGACCACAGCCTGCATCTGGTTTCAAGGATGACTCCCAATCCTGGAAGGTACAATCAAATTATCCTTTTTCAGATTGATTGGATCTGCCTTTCCTTCCCAGGAACATATTTTGGGAAAATCTTTTTATTATTTTTTTGCCACATTTCAGATATGAAAAGAAGTTCCATTTTCAGGGATCAAAAAGTTCAGCCCAATCTTAAATCAAAATTTCATTTTCTTATCCAGCTTTATGCTTGTTTCTTTCTTCTATGTCCCCCTCCTCTCCCAGCTCCGATGTAGTCTTGGTGTAGAATTTCATTTTCCTTGCTCCACACCCTTTCTTCGGACTTTGAAGGTTCTGACAGTCAAGGAGAAAGGCAAAGCCAGCCTGAATCAATGCTAGTATAACAAGGCCATCAGTGCCTTCTACACGTCAAATGCCCAGCTGATTTTCTTCCAGTTCCTTTGTGGGTTTTGTGGAGAACCTCTGCTGGCACTGTGTGTATTGCACCATTCTCTAGCTTACTTCTGACAGTCTCTGCTCAGATCTTGCCCTGCAGAAGCACACCCCTGAAGTTCCCTAGCCCAACTGGCAGCCCTCTTGACCAAGTCCTTTCAGGATGACTTGAGTCTGTTAATAGCTCCACTTAAGGTGACTACTTGGCTAAATAGGTAATTGGCTGCATACTTGCCCCATCAGACTGGAAGTGTCAGCTGCTCCCATGCTACTCTTGAGGGCTGCTCCAGACAGTCCACAACTATCAGAGTTCTGCTACTTCCCCAAGTGCTGGAAGTCACATGTCACATTCTCCCAGGAACTGTTGCTGCTCTCCTCCCAGAACTGATAGTAGCACCAGGGTGTCTGATTCTGCCAGGAGGGAGATTCCTCTTTTGGCAAACACTTCCATGCTCTGAAGCAGCCTTTACTTGGATTGGAGTCATGGCAGGGAATCGTGGGGAGGGGAAGGAAAATGTCACAGCACCCTTACACTTACAAGTCCTCTTTCTTCAAAGAGTCTGCTTAATCTCTTTTTTTCTAATACAGCCTGGAGAAGGATGGTGGCAGTGACTAAAGAGTCATTCTGGCTCTCTGTTGGTAAATTCTACGTGGATGTATATGTTGGACATCCCTTATCCTGCACCTACATCCTTTCAGACCACTTTTTTCCCTCTAGCCATTGGGTACAGCAGACTGGCTGCATACAGGTGAAGCCAGACAGCACTTCTCACCTGCGTGATTTCCAGCCATGGAACGTCACATCTAAGTGAGACCCTTGCAAGGACCTTCTCAGTCATTCTGGTGCATGTACAAACCTGGAAATGTGTGGTAGTTAACACCTCAAGGGGTAGTGAATGCTTGGCTAGTGTGAATTAGAAGCCAGTGGATAAATTCTCTTCTCTTCCAACCCTTAGGCAGACAATTCCGAGGTGTATTCTCCATCATTCCTGAGAGGGTTGTCAGGCTAGTTGCAGCGAACTTCTGTGCCCATGGTGGCAACCAGGTGGATAATTCACCCTCAAATTGGCCTTCCCTCTGTTTCCCTCTTCCCAGTCCCCACTCCTGTTTTTTGGGAATCATTTCCCAAAATACTTTCTGCATGCAATTCCTTGTCCCAGGCACTGCTTTTTTGGGGACCCAGTCTAAAACAACGTGTTCATTACCTCTCTTTAGAATATGGGGATGCTTGTCATTTATTGTCCTTGCTTTGTGGAAAACTCTAGACCAAAGGAGAAGTCCCATCTAACATCCATTGGAAATGGAAAGCTGACAGTCATAGACTGATTGCCAAGCAGAACCCCACGCTGCTTAACAGCTTGCACAGCGTTCCTGTTGATGTGAGTTCTTGTTCTTGTTCTGGTTTTTGAATGGGGGGTAATGTGAGGTGGACAGATAAACCTTGATTTAGATGTTGAAGAGGGTCTCTAAGAACAGGAGTCTATAGTCTCTAAATTGGAGTCTGTAGTCTAAGATTACTTTGTCTATATTAGTTATGGTTCTTTGCTTCAAGCAAAGACTAAGAAAAAAAGAGAGCTATTGGAAGGAGTAGTAGATGCTGTGGCATGCCTCCCAATTCCTCATTAGGACTGAGGTATGCTCTCCTCCAGCCCCCAGGATGTTTGCTGGAGGTAGCTCTGAGCTGAGGCCTCCCCTGCAATTGTCCTTGGCTAAAGAGGGCCACCTTGCCCAAGGTTACAGCCCCTTCTTGGTGGCAGCCTACATCCAATACCTGGTCATTTTGGAGGTGCAAAGCCTCCATTGCTTCAAGGCAGGATACCTCTGAAGGGCCATCCTAGCTCCAGCTCCCCAGGAATTGGCTGAGGCCTATGTGCAGTGCACAATTTCATTTCAGGTCCTAGTCTCTGCTCAATCCCGCTTCCTTTCCTCCCTCACAGGTGTTGTTGAAAGCACTTTCCAGTAATCTTTCTGCCCACAAATCACCAGCTCAGTCTGTTTCCTGGGGAACTTGAACTACAACAGAATGATACTGGGGAGTTTGCAAAATCAAACTAAACATAGGCAGCAGGAAGGACACAAAGCAGGGGAGCCCCAGAGATCTTAGTGGTAGAAACTTTTAAACCTCTTAAACCTCTTAGGGTACCACCAGGGTATCTCTGCTCCATATTTAAATCCCTGGAAGGGAGCCTCTGATTGGCCTTGTTTGGGCTGGGAATCAGGGCCCTGTGATCAGAACTACCTGGGGTAGTGGAGAGGAAAGAGAAGCAACCTGTGTCTTCCAGACCATGGTATCTGAAATTTTCTTGGAGGAAGTCAAATAAATATGTGGGTTGAGGATGGGAGCTCTAAGCAGAGGATGTGGTGGCTCATTTAAGATCACACATTGACAAAGAGCAGAGTGGTGTCAAGATTCTGGGACAGAGGCAAGTTAGAAATAAAACTCTTGATGTTTTTCCCAAGGTCCATCATACAACTGAAATGGAAGACTATGGCTTGCTGACCAATTCTTGCTTATTTGGGGTTACTTTATATAGGGGGATAAGTGTCCCTTCAGGTGGACTGAGAGTCACCAGAAGATTTAGGGGAAGGACCCTGCCTCTGGGGATGCATATGTAGCCATTTCTAATAAGTACTTTCTATGTATCAGAAAGCCGCCAAATATCACTGTTCCTCCTGTGAGTTCAGAACCACCTGACAGACAGACACAGAGGTCATATGGGGCTAGGTCAGAAGATCAGCTTGACTGATAATGGATTGGTGGATGTAGCCTGGATATACAGCTACCTCCTTGTACTAGACTCCTGCATCAGACACATCCATTCTCAAACCAGTCACGAGAAGAACTGGCCAGACACCGTAGGCTTTCTCATTAGGGCAGGCGCTCAGCGCATGGAGGGGGTCAGATCCAAAAGAAAGAAACCAGATGGGGCTGAATCCGACATGCTCTGCTCCTTCTGTAAAACTCACCACCCAGAGTGAGCAGGAGTGAGGGGAGAAGTGAAAGGATAGGTGTGTTGCTCTGGTTCTTCCATGTGCGCACATGGAGCTGGGGAAGTGGAAGTGTGGAACAGCTGCTTTCCATATATTTACATATACTAGCATATCTAGTTTCACAACACTATGAAGTATCACTGTCCCCATTTTATAGAACAGGAAACAGGCCAAGGCCATCTTCCAAGGAAATGCTGGCTTGGGATTTGAACCAAGGAACCAAATGTCCTCTGATCTGAAAGCCCATGTTCTTTTCAGTGCCCTTTACCTGCTCCTCATTTGGAGTGCAGGGGAAGGGAGGACTCCTGGCTCTCTTCTCCAGCCCTCACAGGGGTCCTGAAGCTGCCAGCTCACTTTGGGCTTGGTTGCTTGAGTTACCTCATGAGCCTGAGTCCACAAAGGCTTCTGTGGGAATGTGACAGATTTGAAGGGGCAAACACTGGGCCTGTACCAGGAAGGCTGGGAGTAGGGCTCCTTTCCTGTGGTGCTTAGCTTTGGTCTCCCCTGCAGGACCTATACCTGCTTGCTAGACCAGGCTGTCCTCACATGGCCAAAGAGGCTGCCACAAAGTCCTCACCTTGCCTCCCACCAGGATACACTGGGCCAGGGCAAGAGCAGCTGCTTTAGCTCAGCCCTTCAGGACAGGTCTGCAGTAATCAGCTCCTTCAAAGGAAGGGCTGGGCCCGCCGGGGTCTCTATTAGCTTAGGCATGCCCTTTAGGCTTAATTCTCTCTGGTTATGAAGGCCCAAGACTCAACCCATCCCCAGCTGGCCAGTCTATTCTGTTGGACTCTGACATTTTCCCCAAACCTGGCTTTTCTCTTGATTTCCTTACAAGCCTTTGTGTCATTCACCAAGTTGTTATATTTCTTGCTTTTTCAGTCTCTGCAGATGTTCCAACTACTACACATCCCCCTTCTCCCCCTCCATACCCATCTTTCTCTTCCTCTCTCCCTTTATCCTTCTGTCTCTTCTTCCTTCTCTCTTCTTATTGCTCACCCCCGACCTTCTTCTTGACCTTCCCCTCTCTTCCTCCTTAATCCTTCCCCTTGAACCCCAGGGAGATAGGCCTGTCTGCAAAGGAAAGATCTTTGTCACGTGATTATTAAATCCCCAACATGTTATCTAGTAGAAGGCAGCACAATAGGAGTTTTCTTCTAGGGGCAAAGGGGCTATAAAGGATTTCCAAATATCATAGAAAATTACCTGAGGACCCTGAGCTCAGGGTAAAGGTGGGTAACAGCCCCAATCCCCAGGGAGACGAAAGTTAACAAAAGGAGAGGGGAGGGTATTTTATTTTCATTCATTTTATTTTCTTGACAGTTTTGCCCAGAATTATCCCTGTCTGTATTATTATCACTTGTAAAAGCATTTTTTTCATACCATTTAATCTGTCAGACTTTTATTAAAGCCTAGATAAAAGTGGGGGAAAAAATCTCATCAACATCAGCCACCAGAAGGGAAATTTCAGAGACAGAGATGATCAGATTTCCAAGTTTATTGAAAAACCTATAGATAACTGCATGGCTGCTCATGCTATTTTATAAAACAAGTGCAGCCAGGCGAGCCATTTAATAATGTGGGGATTGTCGGCTGTGTAGATAGTGGACAGAGCATGAGCTCACCTCGGGAAGGCATAGGATCTTGCGGAAATGAACACTGCGGCACACTGCAGGCCGGCAGCACAGCCTCACTCTGCAGGCTGAGCCTCCCAGCTTCTTGGGAACCATCCACAGTGCAGCCAGCCACCATGGGACACGGTGCCCAGGTCTTTCCAAGAACAGTAGAGCCCACACTTATCCCCTCCCATGTCAGCCATACTCTGGAGCTCACATTTGGAGTAGTGACACGCTTTCAAAGGTATTTAATCTCACCACAATCATGAGATAGGTATGAAAACCCCTCTTTTCCAAACGAAGAAATTGACCACCACGGGAGGGAAGGAACATTGGTGAATCCACAGAGTGGAGTGGCAGTGCTAGGGTGATTACCTAGGGGTCCAGTTCCAGTTCCTGTGCTCCTTTTGCTCCACTGGGCTATCCCATCACCAAAAAGAGTCTAGAGCCGGAGATGATAAAGAAACCACCCTTTGACCTGCAGGGTAAGCGTGTGAGAATTGGTGGGTGGGTGGGATAGGGGAGTCAGGTTTGGGCAATATAACAGAGGAGTAATGTATACTCGAAATAGGTTCATTTGCTGACTCCCCCACTTATCTGTGTGACCTTGTGTATGTCACTTAACTTCTCTGTGCCGCTATAAAATGAGGAATGATAATAATATCTACCTCACAGGCTTGTGGTAAATGTTAAAAGAGATAATGGATCAAGCATTTAATAAAGTATAGTAAGTTGGATAAACGGTATAGAGTTGGGCCCACTTTTGGAATCAAAAGAGATTTGTAAAAGTGCCTCACAAATGTCTGTCCTATAGAGGTGAGCAAGTATTTTCAATCCCTTCCTGATATCTTTCCTGTGGCTAAGAATTCTTACAGGCACTTGGGGCCCTTGCCTTCCCTGCTGTGGACTAGAATGCCTGTAGGTACCAGGTTAGGAGAACTGCTTCTTGGAATTGCCCTGTGACTGTACAATGTGCTAACTGTGGCCCTGCCGCTGATTCACAGTATAACCTTGAGCTGACCTCAGTCTTACCTGGCTGGGCCTCTGTTTCCTTAGTTATAAAGGGAGAAGGACAGAGCTAGGTTTGAGGAAGTGTAGTGTGTGAACTTCTACATCAGAATCAACTCCATTGTTGATGGATGAAAATGTTCATTCATGGGCCTTGCCCCACGTTGGCTTAGTCACAAACTCTAATGTTGCTCTAGAATGTATATTTGTAAAAAGTCCTCTCCACTTGCCCATGCCCTGGCCTAACTCTCAGAGATTCTGATATAATTGACCATTAATACATAATGAAAGTAAATAATGGATTAATAAATTAAAAATTGATTTACTTTTTAACTTTGGTTGTTTTTAAGATTTTTGTGTTTGTTTTTTTAGCAGTTTTACTACATGTGCCTAAATGTGGTTTTCTTTGAACTCCTCTAGGGTTCACAACACTTCTAGAATCTGTGATTTGATATGTTATGTCAGTGTTGGAAAATTCTCAGTCATCTTCTCTGTAAAAATTGTTTCTGACCCATTTATTGTTTTCCTCTCTGGGACTCCAATTACATGTACGTTGGACCTACTTGCCATGTCCCATTATGTCCCATACATAGCCTTCTACTACCACCTGTATTTTCCATTCCTTTTTTCCTCTTATTCTTTCAGTGTGGATATTTTCTATTGACCTATCTCTGAATTCACTGATCTTTTTATCAGCTGTGTCTAGTTTGCTATTAAACCCATCTATTGAGTTCTCAGTTTTATTATTGTATTTTTCAGTTCTATAATTTTCATTTGATTTTTTAAAATAGATTTTAACTCTTTGCTAAAATTAATTTTCTCTTGGACATATTAATCAGTTATTTTGAAAGTCTTTGTGTGATCATTCCAACATCAGAGTCTCCTTAGAGCTTTTTCTTTCTACGTCTATTTTTTCTCTTGGTTTCTGGCCTTTCACATCTCCCAATATGCTTTATAATTCATTTATTTAAAAAAGTTTTTTTTGTTTTTAAATTTTGTTTTGTTTTGTTTTGTTTTAGATGGAGTCTCACTCTGTTGCTCAGGCTGGAGTGCAGTGGTGCAATCTCTCAGCTCACTGCAACCTTCACCTCCCAGGTTCAAGTGATTTTCCTGCCGCAGCCTCCCAAGTATCTGGGCCTACAGGCACATGCCACCACACCTGGCTAATTTTTTTTTTTTTTTTTGTATTTTTAGTTGAGACAGGGTTTCACCATGTTATCCAGGACGGTCTTGATCTCCTGACCTTGTGATCTGCCCACCTCGGCCTCCCAAAGTGCTGGGATTACAGACATGAGAGCCACCACACCTGGTCTTATTTTTGTAACTTTTTATTGAATGTCAGGCATTGTGTATGGAAAACTGAAGAGAGAATTTGAGCATCTGGATGATGCTATTTTCCCCTTAGAGCATTTACTTCTGGTTTTGGAAGTTAGGATAGGGGCAGATTGTTATAATCCAGTCTGAGATTGAGCAGATTTGGAGCCAGGCTTTAGTCTTTGTGAATACTGGCTTATTTTGGGTTAGTGCTTATTCCCAGTCTTTAGGAGTTCCTTCTGAAAGCTTGGGTTGTATACCAGGGCTGCTCCTTTTTGGCGATGGCTGAACTATTTTTGTTTCCCCAGGATGGTGGGGCAGCAAAGCTCTGCTTAGCTTTGTAGCCTCCTAGCTGCCAGTTTCTACTTCATTTCTCCTCTTGGCTTCACTGATCAGTTCCTACAAGCACAACTTCTCAGCTTTTAAGGTTTTCTTAAGAATCAACAAATACTTTGAGGCAAAAAGCTGTGCCAAGTATCAGGTTCAGTTCTGTGCTTTCTTTCTCTCTGAGACCTTGGTGCCTTAAGACCTCACCACATTTGATAGCTCTCTGATGTGTTCAAACAGGGCATTTCTATTTGTTCTTGGTAGTACAGTTGATCTGAATATGTTAGCCTATCAAAGGCAGAAGTGGAACTCCCTGATAATGGTTTTTAATCTCTTCGGGTGATTTGAATGTAAGATGCACTGGACAAAATCAACTCCTTGCCACATCATAAGAACCACCTTAGGCTGTTGTTTAAAAATGTTGATTTTTCTGGTACTATCCTAGACGTACTGAACCAGAATTTCCAGAAAAAAAAAAAAGACTGATTTGTTGTGCTAGCAAGTGCTTCTAACAAAGGCACACTTGAGAAGCACTGTATAAGTGGCTCTTTAGAGTCCTTTTTGCTATGGTTGCCTGTGCATATTCTGGTGCCCCTAGTGACCCCACCCATGCAATGAACCCTGTATATATAGTGGCAGGAAAGAGCCTGGTTATTCTGATATGCAGAGGGGCAAGCCTTTACCACCGCCTTGGACTTTATTTTGCATTCTGTAACTCCATGAGTGTTAGCTCTCTTTGCTGAATTATTTCTAATTTTTTCCATGGACATTTTAATCAGAGATGAAAAATGACTGCTCTTTTACTAGCAGTTCAATCTAAGAGGAAGTTATTTGCCTCTTAGAGGTACATTAATTTGCAATGGCTTTCATGCAGAAGGCAGAGGGATATTGTGGACAGGGACTTGGATTCTGAGGATCAGGGATAAGCCCAGGGTACTTGGCTCGGGAATTGTAGTAGTCACTTGCCCCTTCCCTTCCTCCCTCCACTAATGTAAGTTTCCTTTGCCTGCTTGAGGGTATCTCCAAATTAGGTTCTTTTCCACCTACCAGTGGTAGGACTAGAGTGCAGTTCTGATCCTCATCTCTGGAACCCTTTCTCACTCCTGCTGGCTCCTCTCCAGTGGATTCCCCACTGTCTTGCACCAACTCCCTCCCCTTCGTCTCTCACCCACCTTCTTTTCTCCTTTTCTTCTCTTGTCCTTCCCTTCTCTTCTCCTCACCTCCACCCCAATCTTGTTTCCCCCATTCCAAAATCAGAATAGAGGCTGTAGTGTCCTCTTGTGGACCTCCCTCAACTGCTTCAGCCTTCTCCAGGACCAGCTGTCAGCAGAAGCATAGCTTATGCAGGAGGCCAAAATGGTCCAATTCCTTTTCTCAGGGCTATCTAGCAAGACCAGTTCCTGTGGTTCTCTCTGGCTCATGTGGGGATGCTTCCCACTTTGGAGGTCTATGATTGTCCTAGTCCATGGCTGCCCAGTAAGTGCTACTTAAATCAGTAGGAAAACAATGAAGTGTGCCCAGTGGTAAAGGGGCAAAGGACATAAACAGGTAATTCACACAGGAAGAGACACAGATAGCCACCAGTATAAGAAGTATTTATTTTCACATTTCATCAAAGAAATGCAAGCTGAAACCATGTGAGTAGTAAAAAATTATCAGACAAGTCAAGTTTTGGCTATGATGCAGGGAAATGGACACTCATACTGCTGGGAGAGTGTATGCTTTTTAGTCTTTCTGGGGAGAAAATTGGCAGAATATAACAAAAATCTTATAATTTTCTATGACTTTTGAATCTGTCATTCTACTTTAAGGAATTCATCCCAGTGAAATAATGTATGTGATCTGCAAAGAGTTATAGACAAGTATATTCAGCATGAGGCTGTTTTATTGTAATAGTGATGACTGCTGCTACCCAGCGAAATATAACCATACAATAATAAGGGGTTGCTACATTCATGCCAGTTGTACACTCTGTTGTCATTAAAAACATCATACACAAATATTTAAAGAGGAGGAATGTTCACGCTCTTTTTTTAAAAAAAATAAAATAAAAACAGTGTATCATAATAATTGCATTTTGGTGGGGAGGAACCAGCATAGAAAAAAGATCAATGGATGCAAAATGTTACTATGTCTGTCTTGTGTGTTTTATCATACACAAAAATCTAAGTAATATGATTATTAAAAAAGAGAATAAGAAAGCGATTCCTCAAGGATCTAGAACTAGATGTACCATATGACCCAGCCATCCCACTACTGGGTATATACCCAAAGGATTATAAATTATGCTACTACAAAGACACATGCACACGTATGTTTATTGCGGCACTATTCACAATAGCAAAGACTTGGAATCAACCCAAATGTCCATCAGTGACAGACTGGATTAAGAAAATGTGGCACATATACACCATGGAATACTATGCAGCCATAAAAAAGGATGAGTTTGCGTCCTTTGTAGAGACATGGATGCAGCTGGAAACCATCATTCTTAGCAAATTATCACAAGAAGAGAAAACCAAACACCGCATGTTCTCACTCATAGGTGGGAACTGAACAATGAGCTCACTTGGACTCGGGAAGGGGAACATCACACACTGGGGCCTATCATGGGGAGGGGGGAGGGGGGAGGGATTGCATTGGGGAGTTATACCTGATATAAATGATGAATTGATGGGTGCTGACGAGTTGATGGGTGCAGCACACCAACATGGCACATGTATACATATGTAACCTGCACGATATGCACATGTACCCTAGAACTTAAAGTATAATAAAAAATAAATAAATAAATAAATAAATAAATAAATAAATAAATAAAAAAGAAAACAAAAATTCCTGGCATGTAGGAAGACTGGCCGGCCTGCATTCTAGTCCTGAATTTGCCTTTTGTTCTCTGTGAGGCTTTGGGCAGGTCACCTCAGCTCTTTTGATGGGCAGTTTCCTCATCTAAAGCAGATCTGGCCCTGTGTAGCAGTATTCATGTCTGTTCAGTGGTTTACCAGTCCCTTTGCTAACCCTTGTTTTACTTTGATCTCACATCTGTGCCTTGTAGATAAGCACTCTGTGGGCTGTTGGCTATTTTACCATCACTTGATAATTGGGTATCTCCAATTTGGTTCTTTTCCAGCTACCAGTGGTAGGACTAGAGTGTAGTTCTGACCCTCATCTCTGGAACCCTTTCTCACCCCTGCAGGCTCCTCTCCAGTGGAGAAACTCACCTTATTTTCATGTACTGTGATACAAAGAAAGGTTTTTTAAGGGTCATTGGAGGGCAAGCATTTGAAGGAACTAGAGTAGCCTGGCTAATGACCTGGTGCAGTGGCTGAGTTACAGCTGGTCTGGAGGGCAGATGATCCACAAGGTTGGGTCTGGGGTCAGTTAGTAGTTGAGGATGGGGGCGTTGGGAGCAGATCAAGGCCAGGACTGAAATAGCCTAGGAAAAGTGTTGAAAAACAGAAAACAGTCATTGAGAGAACTGCTCCAGGTTGAGGGGATGCTCTAGGAATGGTAGCTTTGCTGGAGGTTCAGCTCAGGCTCCTGGGGGTCAGATACCAGTACTTGGAGGCCTCAAGAAAACAGTGGGAGCCAGCCCCATAGGGCTTAGCTGGGCAAAGGAGAGACATTTTTAAGGCTGTGAGCAGGCATGACAGGCATTACTGGAGAGCCCAGAAACAAGGATTTGGCACATGCAGGCTTACGTGCAAATTGCAATTCTGCATTTCTGTAAAATAGGCAGCAAAGGAAAATGTGTAATAGATGGACCAATCTAAAGATAGCCTGGAAAAATGAACTCACTTAAGTAAAAACCAAGCAGTTTACTTCCTGCTCACTAGCAGGTCGAAGCCTAATCTTTAAAACTGATGTCCTTATCTCAGAGCTCCCCAGGTGATAATATTAGCCCTCACTGACATGGTCTCTATCCTCTCAATAAATACCTTTCCCTGGAACAACAACGATAAAAATGTAGCTTTCTAGCCCACGGGGCTGTTTTTTGATTCCTAATATGCCCTGAACTGAACTCCTTGGTTTATGGAAGAAGCTCAATGTGAAACTGCAGATCGACTCTTTCATCACAATCCTTTTAATTACTGCACGTACCCAATTTTATTATCCAATTATGGGTAAGATTAAAGTTCATCAAACTACATGTTTTATGTGAAGTTCCTTCATTTCCAAAAGATCAGTGGAACATTAAAGAACAAATGAAACAGTCAGTTGCAGATTATACAGGTTGATTTATTATTGATCTTCCATAAACAGCAAAAACTGGCTCTGATATTTTCCCCAGCATAATAGGCCTATGTATACAGTACCCTGTATATCTTTTCATTTCAGCCTTGAAAAAAATACGATATATCCCCAGTGGGACTCATAATTTCGCTGAATGTATAGTGCTTAAGGCTCCACAGCGCCCAGCCAGTTTGTTACAGCAGATGGATGAGAGCCCACTGTTTCATGAAATTACTTTTGAATATTTGCAGGATGACCTTTTCCCACACTATCCCATGAAAATGCATTAACTCCTTCTGCACAAGATGGAAAAATGCTTTGCCGAACCATGCTCCTGCAAGGTGAAACGTGACAGCTTTTAATATAAAATCTTTCCTGACGTGTTCCCCACTGTCAAAAACAATCTGTTTCCTAGAAGTTCCCTTTCAGAGAGAGGAAAGTGGAAGGAGCAAACGCAACTCCTGGGTGACATTTACCAAGGTCACACAGCTGGTGGTGGGTGGTGCCAGGATTATAATTCAGGTCTGGCTATCTCCAAAGTGTTTGCCTCTTCCATGTCCCTGGAGCACATTGTTTATGCCTGTATTGTAGCTTTATCCTTTTCTTCCCTTTTATTTGAGCAATTTTAGCCCATTTTCCTTCCATCATAACGTGAGCTTATGGTTTTATGTCTGTTCCTCTTTGCCACCACTTCAAGTGTACCTTGCATTTAGTAGCTAATTGGTGTATCAATCAGGGTTCAATCATAGAAGCAGAACCACCAGGAGGTCCTGCATGTATTAATACATATCAGGTTTTGTTATAGGATTTGTTAGAGGAATTTGGCTTTTGCATCTTGTGCTAGAGCTTGAAGTCCACATACCAGGTTGTTGGGTAGAGAAGATGGATGTGAAGTAGGGGAGAGCGAGAGAGTGCTGGAACCCCCAAGCACAAGTTGGAGACCATGGGATGGACTGGGTCCTGGGTTGCTTCTTTTGCCTCTGACCTTGATGGTATAGGTGTTCTACAAAAGCCGGGGCCCCTCATCCTGCAACCAAGCATATGTTCCTGGCTTGGGAGTTGGAGAAGCTGAAGCAGGATGCAGGGGAAGCTGGAGCAGTTGCAGGCCTGGCTGCAAGTCAGATCAGTGGCAGCATGCGGGAGCAAAAGGCTGCTGCTTCTCTTCTCTGCAAATCTCCCATAAGGATCTCCCTTGGGCCCTGCCCTAATGGGAAACCTACAGGAGAGGGAGTTCTGGGAAATGTAGTTCATCTTAACCAAGTTGTCACATTAGAAAGTCACTGTGGTCCACTTCTGTCAACTTGACACCCACATGGATTGCCTTCAACCACTCTCCAAATAAAGACAAGAGCAGAGTCATGCTTCTGCATAACATGACACAACCAATGCACATAGAGCCAAACACTTTCTCACCCTTTCCCCAGAAGAGGGTGGAAAACCCCTTTTTGTCTTGCAGTAAGTCTACTCTTGTCTTAGCTGCTTCATACTCCCCCTTTGATACATGTAACTTAAATCCTGAGATACACTTGCAGTTGCTACTAACCCCATCTATGTAGATGATAAAGGAATGGCAGAGGTGGAAACACATATGTGGTTCATATATATGAACATGTATATAAAAATTAGAAAGACATACTCACAAATATTATAATCCTTATTTCTGCAACTGGTCACATGGTCATAGCTGGTATTTACAACCACCTTTATTCATTGTTCATTCAACATTTCCTTTGCCTTCAGCAAGAATGGCAGGTTGTAGGTCTAGGCCAGGAATCAGAAAACGTTTTTTGTAAAGGGTCATATATTAAAATGTAGGCTTTGAGGACCATTCAGTCTCTATCACAACTACTCAACTGGGAATAGCTGTGTTACAACAATAACTTTATTTACCAAAACAGGATTTACCAAGCTGGATTTGGCCTGTGGGCTATAGTTTGCTGATCACTGGCCACGGCCATGAGCAGTCCTGCCTGAATTGGGTTGTATTTTAGTTTTACGTTAACTTTAGTCATAGAACAAGGGAGTACTAAAAGGCACCCCAGAGTATTTCCTGAATCCCAGACATGCTCCTCCTTACCCTATTACGTAGGACCAACCCATTTCACTCGTGAGAGTCAGGATCAATCATTCCCACTAGTGCAGTGACCCCTGTTGCCTGATGACTCAATGACAAGAGGGGCTCAGAGTGGCTGGGTGGCAGACTCAGCATCCAGGTCAGTGGAACCACTGGTGTGTCCCTTGGTGGAAACATTCTTCTCTGTGGTTGTGAGACCTCTAGGCACAGAGCCTAACGTCATTGGGATGAAAAGTGTAACTTTTGTTAGTAGATACCTAAGGATAATAGGGAGATAAGCCACTTTGTCCCTGGTTAGAAGCTGCTGGCCCCTGATGGAAATACTAGAATTTAGCAGTCTCCATATTTTTATTCAGTTAGCAAACACTTATTAAGTACCTACTGTGGTGCCTGGCACTGGCTGGAATGCAATGGTCACCAAGACAAAGATTGTTGCTCCCTTTCTGGAGTTCCCAGTCTAGCAGTGGAGATAGACATTACACAAATCAACAGACACAGAGTTACAAATGGATGCTATGATCAAAAATAACAGAGGGGACCTACTTTAGTTAGGGGGCCATAGAAAGCCTCTCTGAGAAAATGACTTTTAAGATGAGACCTGAAAAATAAGAAAAGTAGATTTATGCTAGGACCGGTGGGAAGCGCATCCGAGGCAGGGAACAGCTTGATAAAGGCCCTGGTTTTTTTCCAGTCCAGTTTGGGTGAAGAGTGAGCCATGGAAAATGTGGTGTAAACTTGGAGAGAGAGTCACAGGATGGATTATGCAAGGCTGCATGGCTAAATGGTTAGGATTTTATGCACTGGGTACATTGGACAGCCATGGAAAGGTGTTAAGCAAGGAAGTAGCTGCTTTGGTTGCTGGTGGAGAGTGATTGGTAGGAGGGCAGGAGAGGATGTGAGTAGATAAGGCAAGAGGCCCTTGCAGTCATCCCAGTAAGACATGAGGGCACCTTGGGTCAAGTGATTGTTGTGAAAATAAGTGGGTGGATACTGAAGATATATTTCGAAGGTAGTATTGTTAGTGCTTGCTGAGGGTTTGATTGTAGAGGAAAATGGAAAAGGAGGAGTCAAGGATGACTGTCAGGTTTGGGTCAGGTGGGTGCCTCTGCTATGTATGTACTAGAGAAGATTGGCAGAAAGAGAGGGTGAAATGAATTTTTTATTGTAGTAAAACATATATAACATAAAATTTATCATCCTAACCATTTTAAAGTATACAGTTCAGTGACATTAAGTACGTTCACATTATTGTACAGTCATCACCATCACCCATCTCCATAATTTTTCCATCATCTCACTCTGAAACTATGTGACCATTAATCAGTAACTCTTCATTCTCTGACCCCCCTCCTGCCCTTGGCAACCACTATGCCATTTTCTGTTTCTATGAATTTGACTACTCTAGGACCTTGTATGAGTGGAATCATATAGTATTTATCTTTTTGTGATTGACTTATTTCACTTAGCATTATATCTTCAGGATTCTTCCATGTTATAGCATGTGTCAGAATTTCCTTCCTTTTCAAGGCTGAGTAATATTCCATTGTATAGATATACCACATTTCATTTATCTACTCATCTCTCAATGAACACTTGGGTTGCTTCCACTTATTGACTATTGTGAATAGTGCTGCTATAGACATTGATGTACAAATAAGGGCTGAAGTTCCTGCTTTCACTTTTCAGAAGTAGAATTCCTGGACTATAGGAGAATTGTGTGTTTAACTTTTTGAGAAACCATATTGTTTCCATAGCAACTACACTATTTACATTCCCAGCAACAATGCACAAGTGTTGCAATTTTTTATACCCTTGTCAACATTCATTTTTAAATAATAGTCATTTTAACGGATGTGAAATGGTGCCTCATTGAGGTTTTGACTTACATGAAATACAAATTTAAGTTTTGACATACTGGGCTTAAGATTCTTGTGAGACATCCCAGTGGAGGTGTCAGACAGACAGTTGGATGTCAGAGGCTGGAGTTCTAAAGAAAGGTAGGGTTAGAGGTTAATGTTCATGTCACCAGCACATAAGTGACTGTGCAGGGCCTGGAGGAGGCCACTGAGAGAGTTAAAGGAGAGCACCCAGAGTGGGTCCTGTGGAAATCAACCACATAGAGGTCGGGGAGAAGAGGGAGAGAAAAGCCATTGCAGTATGGGGAAGTGGGAGAGTGGTCCTGTAGAAGCCCAGAGAAGAAGCTGCTTCAAGAAGGATGGGGTGGCCACTTGTGTCAGGGAAGCTACGAGGCCAGGTGAATTCAGGTAGCTTGGGTCACCTAGATGCTGTGCTGGTGCAGAAGGAATTTGAGGAGCTGGGGCTCCAGCAAGTGTGAAGTGAGCTTGAACCATCATGGATGGTTTTCATTGTAGTCACTGAGGTTACTGCTTTCAGAAACTGTATCATTCAATTATGCATTCCCTGTCTGCAGGTTGATGGAACCTGCAGAAGTGCCCATTGTCCTTTCCTGTTTTAAGTGGGTGGAGGACAGTTTTCCATGAGGTTCCATATTAGGCCTTGCTAAAGCCTCTTTCTGGAACAGAGGGTCAGCAAAATTGTTGGGTCCAAAAGAGGGATGCTTATGCAAATTGGGATGATAGTTGGGATGATAGTTGGCTCTGTGAGTGTCCTGATACATAGAAATGTATGTCATTTAGGGCTTGCATTGTTTGCATATGACAGAAAACTCATCTAACTGTGGTGTAATCACACAAAAGTTGGTTTTTTCACATGTAACAAGAATACTAAAGAAGCCTGTTCAGGACTGGTTCAGTTCCTTAAAGGAAAAACCAAAAGTCCAATTGTCCAGGTTTCATTTGGCCCTCTGCTTTGCCATTCTTAATGTGTGAGTTTTATCTTCATGGTTGCAAAATGGCTGCTGTTCTTCCAGCCTTCACTTTCACATTCCAGGCAGAAAGAAGATAGAAAGGCAAAGGCACAGACCATGCCAGCTGAGTCGGTTTTGTTTTCCTAAGTTCTCACACAGTAAACTTCTGTTTGCATCTCATTTGCTGGATGGGTTCACCTAGTCTAGCTGCAGAGGAACTGGAGAGGTATTTTTAATTGGACATATTGCCATGCTGAACAAAATCCGAGTCCTATTGTTGGAATAGAATATGGAGAGAAGGAGAGAATGGACATTAGCTAAGTCACTAGCAGTGTCTGCTGCAGCTAGGAAGAAAGAGTAATGGGCTGGGGGTTCAGGAGAGGAGGAAGCAGAGCATAAGAAAGAGTAAGGGTCGGCGGTGGTGGCTCATGCCTGTAATCCCAGCACTTTGGGAGGCCAAAGCGGGTGGATCACCTGAGGTCAGTTTGAGACCAGCCTGGCCAACATTGTGAAAACCCATCTCTACTAAAAATAAAAAAGTTAACTGGGTGTGGCGGCACACGCCTGTAGTCCCAGCTACTTGCAAGGCTGAGGCAGGAGAATCACCTGAACCTGGGAGGCGGAGGTTGCAGTGAGCTGAGATTGCACCACTGCACTCCAGCCTGGGTGACAGAGTGAGATTCCATCTTAAAAAAAAAAAGGCTGGGTGCGGTGGCTCACGCCTGTAATCCCAGCACTTTGGGAGGCTGAGGCAGGTAGATCGTGAGGTCAGGAGATCGAGACCATCCTGGCTGATAGGGTGAAACCCTGTCTCTACTTAAAATACAAAAAAAAAAATTAGCCAGGCATGGTGGCAGGCGCCTGTGTTCCCTGCTACTCGGGAGGCTGAAGCAGGAGAATGGCATGAACCCGGGAGGCGGAGCTTGCAGTGAGCTGAGATCGCGCCACTGCACTCCAGTCTGAATGACAGAGGGAGACTTTGTCTCAAAAAAAAAAAAAAAAAGAAAAGAAAAAAATAGAGAGCAAGGCCACTGATGCCTCAGTGGTGCTCATTATAAAGCTGAAATGTCATGTCAGCAGTTTTTAAACGGTGCTTGAACTATTTTCACCTCTTTCTAAATGCGTCTTTCTTGACTCAGCAAATACCTAAAATGTTTCCTGTTACTCTAATTTGTATACTCATTTGAATCTCCTTCTTTACAAATACCCAACTTGTGAGACCATAACATTTTTCTTTATTTATGAACAATTCTTTCTGGCTGTTTAGGAAAAGAAAAAGATGGATAATTAAAAAACGCATAATTACCCCAAAACAACATAAATTCTACTTTGGTGTCCCAGGAGGGAACTCTATCCTGGAGAATTCATGAATGCCTGACCTGGACAATTGTAATGAAAAAAAGTCTCAGGAGACCAACATTTTGAATTATTGATTAGAAGGGATTTTTCAGGCTCTTTTTGCTTAATTATGCACTCTAAAAGAGGTGCCGCAGACAGAGGGAGAGACTGAAGATGCAGAGGTTTAGACTAGGTGAGAGATGGGAAACTGCTGTATTGTGTTTACCTTTTTATGAAGCTGTACCTTTGGAGTTCATGGGCAGTGGCTCAAAAAAAAAGGGGTCTTGAAGGAAGAGCGTAAGGATTGAATAATGAGTTCCATGCTTGCTTCCACAGCACAGATACCAAATTTGTACCGATACAGAGATGAGCAAGGCCCCTTTGCAAGGATGACATGCAAATTTGTGAAGCATTCCATGAACCAAAAAAAAAAAAAAAAAGAGAGATCCCTGCTAGTCTTTTGACAAAGAGATTTCTACATATGAATACTGTGCTTATCCCGTGGGGTGGACAGGTGGACCAGGTGCCTCCCTTCACTGCACACTTACTCTGAGAATCCTGGCATCTTGACACAGGCTCCCCAGAACCCCATTTTCCTGAGAATCATGTGCTGGGCTTCCTGGGAGAAATAGTAGAGAGGCATTCTGGGATGAAGGCCTGATTTGGGGGTAAAGGGATCAAGATTTTGGAACTAAGGCTGCTCTATGCTCACAAAGGAACATCTGAATAACCTAGAAAGCATCCCGGGAAGGGTCAGTTGCTGGGCCTGGTTTCTAACTAGGATGCTCTTTTGTGGGTAATGCTGGGTGCTGTCATTCTGGTGGCTGCTAAGCCAGCCCTGGGATGCTTGTCACCAAGTCCTGTCAAGTTGGCAGTGCCCTCTGGGATCCTCTGCTGCTTTCTGCCTTGCTGGCTGCATTCTGTGGCCTTCTCTCATCTCAGTCCATCCAGAAGCTGCTGCATGTGTTCCTTGCTCTCCTAGAATGCTCCCCGGCCCCTTCGCCCTCAGACACAGTGGGTGACCCCCTCCCTCTATCAGAACTCTGCTTACTTGTCACTTCCTCCAGGAAGACTGCTGGCACCTCCTTTTCCTATACTAGGTCAAGGCCTCCTGTTAAACACTTTCCAGCATCTGGTGCTTTTTATTCTTACAGTTTATTGCAGTTTGTGATGAAACGTTTATTTACAGGATGAGATGCTCAACATCCATCTTTGTCATTAGGCTGTATGCCCCACCAGTGCAGGTGCCATGCCTGGTGTTGCTTACAGTGATATCTCCAGAGCCTTCCTCACCACTGGGCACATCCTCACCACTGGGCTTTGACTAAACAACTCTTCCTCTCCACCACCTGAGGCTGATTTGTAGTTCCCATTTTATGAATGTGGAGGCTCAGAGGAGTTCATTGACTGACCTGCGGTCATACAGTAAAGGTTACTGGTTAGGGTTGAGCTGGAATTTGCACCCACATCTGGGAGGTGCGAATTCCAGCTCAACTCCTGCACCCAGGGAGTGGCCGCCAGTGAGCCCAGAGCAGAGCAGATGGCAGCAGCCTCATCCTAACACCAAGGACCTTGCTGCAGTGGGCAGTGCTGTGGACTCACACACCCTGGATTTGTTGTTGGTGGCCACTATCCTTGTCTGAATGATGTCCCCTGTGTCCCCTTGTGCTAGTGGGACCTGTGAGCCGGTCCCCAGTGGGTACATGAGGACCACAATAAGGCCACTTTTCTCCAGCCAAGCTGGGCCTTAGGATGCTCAGCCAGACTCCCCACCTTGCCATTCCTGGATTCCTTCCTTAATTTGACCCTTTGGATTCAGGGCACACCTTTGCCAGCAGGATGCCATCCTTCATTGCTGTGTGACAGTTTTGAATTTAGGGCAGATTCACCTAGAGCTGGCTGTTCTACCATTGTGCCACCCACAGACTTCCATCTCGCCCCCCTTGTCCTCTGTGAGACTCAGCAGCTGGCACTGTGTGCCTGACCCAGATCATGTGTCTGGACACTGCCTGCCTCCTATGGGTGCTGGTTCCGTGGTGGCCCAGGAACCCCTGCTGCCAGCAGGGGCCCTCAGCCAGGGCCTGGCATACTATGCCCAAGCAGATGGCACTGGAATGTGATGAGACTCCCCTTCAGGGCAGGGAGCGGAGAGAGAAGGGTTGGACACAGGGCCTGGGTATTATTTGGAATCACTTTGTCACTGGAGATGTACCAGGTGCATCCTTAGAGCTCAGAACAAAGTGACCGTGCTGCAGCCAGATGGGCTCTGAAGCTCCCAGTACGGATCTGCATCTCCTGGCTGGGACAGGAGGCAGGCTGAGGGGTGGAGAGGCCTAGAGGGTGGATGAAGGAGAGCCAATGCAAGCATCTGGCCTTGTTCTGTCTCCCTTCACTGTCACTCTTCTTCTAGTCCCTTCCTTCTCGCACTGTTACTTCAAACCCCTTTCTGTAAAATCAAGCAACTAATGTTACTGAGTGCCGATTACATTCCAGATCAGCTGTGCTTGGCTCTGGGGCTCCATGGCTCTGCCTTGTTGGAATTTCAGTCTAACAGGGGCGATGCTCTAGAGAGGGGCAGGTCATCACCAGACAAGTGTGAACTTTCCCTGTGACACACACTCTGAAGGAGCAGGACATGGTGTGATGAAGGTCCGTTATAGCGGGAGTGGACTAAGTCGGGGAGATGGAAGCAGGCTTCCTGGGGAGATGATGCTGATGCAGCCATCTGAAGGATGAGCCAGAGTTAACTGGGAGAAGAGAGGAGGAAGGGTGTGCAGGCTGGGAACAGAGGGTGCAGGGTCTATCGTGGGAGGGAGAAGCAAATTTGAGGGAGTCAGGGAAGGCCAAGGTAGATGTGGAGAGATGCAGGGGGCCATGGTGAGAAGGGACTCTGCTGGCTTCTAGGATAAAATACAGGGTGTGCAGGGCCATGGGAGGCTCTTTCCTACTGTGGGCTCAGGGGATGCAGGTTTCCCAGTAGGAACAGGAACAAAGGGTGTGGTGGTGATGGTGCCGACCATCACAGTCATTAGACCAGTAGCTGACACTTCCTGGTGCTTGCTGTGTGCCAGGACCTGCTCTGAAGGCTTCAAGAATTCTCAGGAAAGAAGGGAAAAGGGTAAGGGGCAGGGAAGACTTCCAAAGCCTTTCAGGGCTTTATTTGGAGTCAGCACAAAGGGAATGCCAGTAACTTCACATACACATGCACAGACACACATACAAACACTCACACACACACACACACACATGGATATACAATTCCTCCATGCTAATTAACATGAGCACTTTATAAGTCAGTTTGGGTTGTCAAATGCCAGACCTAAAGCTGAAATGATTTAAGAGATTGGAAAGCCAAGATGATTTGAATGCTTTTACCTACAATTTTTTAATATATTGGAAACCTAAAAACGATATTCTTTACAAGCAAATTAAATGCTATTTGTTTGTTTCTTAAAGAGGTAAGTCACATGGTGGGTTTGGAACAGATGTCTTCAGAGATCAGTCATCGCCTCCTTTATTAGAAAACAGACGAGTCAGGAGACATGCCATTTAATGCTGTGTTGTACCAGAGTACTTTTCTTTCTCTGGAGTGGACTGTGTGCATCTTCCTAATATTTATGGCAGTTGTCTGATAATAGACTGCATTAGAAAATGTTATGCTGTTTATTTCAGAGCCAGTGTTTTGAAGGGCTTTACAGGAAAGAAGTGGGTTCTTATCTCTGCCACATGACCTTGAGGAAAGGTGAAAATCTCTTTCCTGCTAAGAGTTGATTCATGATTTAGAATTCTAGGAGCAAAAAGTCATTTGGCACATAGGAGTCTAGCTCACATCCCACTTTGAAAGCTAATCTAACATGCAGTTTCCTCATCTGTAAGTGGGGACAACAATGTTCTCTTCTAATAAGGTGGAGATTAAATAGAGGGATTCAGGTGAGAACATAGAGCATGTGGTTAGCTCAGTGAACGTGAGCTGTTGTCATTTACATGCACATTGACATGGGAGCACATTCACAAACCCCTCCAAATGCATAGTCACAGTGACACACATACATGCATACATGCTCACACACACACACACACACACACACACACAGACACACAGAGGTTTGCTGAAATTCTCCAACAGAAAACGAGTTGTTGTTTTTTTGCTTGTTGCATTGGGTTTGACTGTGGCTAGGGTGAGTTTGACTTAGAAGGTAAATGACCCCACCATTCAGCCTCCCCAAACAATGCCCATCTATGCCCTTGGGTGGCTTCCTGCTGTCTCTCAGGTATCTTGGATCTCCAGCCCAGCCTGAGTGACCATATGCCCCACAGGGATCAGAGCAGCCAGCCCAGGTGTTTAAGCCATCACTGGGACCTGCGCTGGCAGCGAAGAAGCTGAAAATGGTGGCCAAATGAGTGGAGGAGCTGTGCACCTTCAGGCTACCTCCTACCTGCTCCACCGCCTGGGGGAGCAGAGAGGACAACTGCGTGGTCAGCTTCACCTTTATTCACTCTGGCGCCTCTGCCTGGAATACCCTCTCCACACCAACACTCAGGTCCAGCATCACCCACACTCTCACCCTGGCTCAGATGCCATTTCCCCCCACAGGGCTCTTTGGATCCCCCTCCTCAACTCCACTGAGCCTTTTTCTTTGGACCTCTCTTATAGAATTCAGCATGTCTACCATGCACTATGCCAACCAGAACTCCCGGAGTATGGTCACCCCCAACACTCCACATGAAGCTGGGCTCAGAGAGCATTTGATGATCAGAGCTGCTCCAGGGATCCTGTTTCCACAAAGGCGCTCTCTCGGATTTGAGTTTGATCAGGTCACTCCCTTGCTTTAAATGCTTCATTGGCCCCTCAGCACTTAGGATAAAATCCACTGTCTTTCTCATGCCTCTAGGCTGTCTGGTTTGACCCCTCCCTACTTCTCCAGCCTCATTTCCCTTCCCTCCCTCTCACCAGGCTCCAGCTCCCTTCACCAGTGCAGGGAGAGTGCCAAGCTCATTCTTGCTTCTGGGCCCTTGCACATGCTAAGCCATCTGCTTGGAATTTCCCTCCCCTTCACCTCACCACCCCTACTCATCCTTCAGGTCTGAGCTCAAATGTCACTCAGAGATGTCTTCCCTGACATCCCCTCGCCCTCATCCACAATTCAACTTACACTCGCATGTACTTATCATTCATTACTATTTTGTAATTGCTTATTTGCTTTTGTGATGGTTTAAGGCAGGCATTCCCACTAGAACTCCAGGAGGGCAGGGCAGATTCTGTCTTGGTCAGCATTGTATCTGCAGCACT
Organism: Piliocolobus tephrosceles; assembly: GCF_002776525.5. Lineage (NCBI taxonomy): Eukaryota > Metazoa > Chordata > Mammalia > Primates > Cercopithecidae > Piliocolobus > Piliocolobus tephrosceles. The sequence continues at coordinate 90,028,147 of NC_045439.1, read as the reverse complement.
TAGTTCAAGGTTTACATAGAGCAGAAAAATAATTATTTTTGTGAAGAGACACAAATGCCATGAGGCCTGAAAGATCTCCCTTTTTGGCTCATCTTCCTCCTGAAATTGCCCTTTTTGCACTTCTTGTTTTGGAATCCAAGTCTGCCCCGAGTTTAGTTCCTTGCTTGTGAAACATGGCTCTGCAGTGTCAACGATCCAACTTGAAGCAGCTGCTGCCAAGCCTGTGCTCCTGGCCCTCCGCTCTGGGGTTCAGCAGGAACTGGCCACATTCCAAATACTAGGGTCTGCAGCTCTTGGCCCTTGTGTACAGCAGACTGCAAGTGCCAAGAAACTAACCGTCCACCAGATCCTGGCCGGGGCAGAGTTGCTGTGCAACTCCATCATCTCCCTCAGGCAAGGGTAACATGGAGGAGTGTATTCCATACCACTGTCCACAGTGTTCCTGTGGGATAAGCTCCTGTCACCCATAAAGGTGGCTGGTTTGGCAAGGCCCTTTACTGGCTGACTTCTCTTCTCAGTCTCCTTCCGACTACCCACCCCAAACAAACTACTTGACCTTGAATCCTTATCACAGAGTCTACTTGTGTAAGAATGCAAACTAAGACAAGCAGTGTTGCTGCATCATACTCTCCTATTCCATTATTATTATGACTACACAATAAACATGCTGACAACATGCTTCTGCACGTGTTTGCTCATCAAATCCTCCCATGAACCCTAGGGATTAAATATTCTTGTCTTTCTTTTGGAGAGAGAGAAATAGGGATACATCAGAGAGGTAAATCAATTTGCCTAGTGCTGACCTAGTGCTGGAGGACTGGCCTGCTGCCCAGGTCACTTTCCTTTCCATCACCAGGACCCATAAGGCTGTGCATATGCAGCACTGAGTGGATAAGAGTGTGGAGACAGAGCTGGCAGGGAGGCCTAGGCTGTGAAGGGTGTCCTCATGCCCTGAGACACTCTACACTTAGAGAAGAGCATTTGGATAATCGGTCATGGACGGCCACACACATGTCCCTGGAGACTCATGCAGTCACACAAATGCCAGTGTGTGCACACTTGGACCCACATGTGCAGAAACTTGTTAGTGGCAATTTCAATTTCCTAATTAAAAACAAATAAGGAAGGCATATTCTTCTATCCAGCATCCCACACTCGAGCTTATGGAGTCCAAGAACTTCCTCAGGTCATCTGGCCCAGCCTCCTGCATCTAACCTGAACCAACGTGGAATGAGGTCTTGTCAGCTAAGAAGCGGCACTTAACCAGCCATTGAGGGAGCTGTTAGGGACCCTGGAATAATGACAGCCTTCTCAAATGAGAAGATGAAGAGGGTTTTGTGTGTGTGTGTGTGTGTGTGTGTGTATGTGTATTTTTTTGACAGTTTGAGATTTAAAATTGCATAGTAGAACTAATAGGCCCTTTCTGTCTCATAATTATATTTGTCATGATACAAACCCTTAAATATTTGGCTGCTGGTCTTGGATGAAACTCCCAGCATCAGATGGAATTGTAATGCCATGACGAGCCATTATGCTGTGGCCAAGGGTAGTCCCTGTGCGACACTTGCTGCCTGGCAGTGCTGTTGTTCTCAGCATGTACAACAAGGGCTCATAACTGGAAGGAAGTTGTATTTTCCATGGAGCTGTCAAAGGGGCCCAAGGACTAGGAGGCAAGAGCTACTGGCTCAGGAGTCCTTGGGAGTTAGATGGGACCTGGGGCTCTGCCATTTCCCCCTTTGCTGGAAACACAGAGCTTTGAGAATGCTATAGTCCAAGCAAGGGTGGCACTGGGCTGCCTTCATCTATATGGAGATTATTCCTTCAACAGAGCAATTGCAGATAATTGAACTTTAAATTGTTCCATCCCTAAGAATAATGAACGTTGAGACCATTCCACCAGGATGATGAGTTTAGTCCTGGAATAGATGTTGTACAAGTCGGGTGGTGAACTGCACTGAACATGCCTGGAGTGATGTTAGGAAGACAGGAAACTGAAAATTAGCATTCCAGAAGGGATAAAGCCATCTGCATACAATATTAGAAGATTTTATGACATTATGTTTCTAGGTAGTTTGGACTCCCTGAGTTAGTTAAGAAACTTAATTTTCTTTCCATCAGAAATATCTTAGGGCTCTTTTGGTTGCAAGTAAGAGAAATCAATGTACTTATGAAAGTAAAGGGAGATGCTTTATAAGTGAGGCAGGATGACCTGGTAGAGAAATTAGGTGTTTTCTTCTTCCTTCTCTCAAAAGGCTGGTGAAAGACTAGCTTCTTATTTTGGAGGCCTGATGTATTCTTTGCTTTGAGGGAGAAGAGAATTTTTAAAAGTCAACTTTAAATATCAGTTTCATACTCTAAAATGTATCAGTTCAAAAACTGTAATTTGATGTGCTTTGACAAAAATACACAGTTGTGTAACGACCACCACAATCATGAAAGAGATCATTTCATCACCCCCATGAGCCCCTTTGCAGCCAGTCCCCTCCCAACACCTGGGCCGCTGGTATCACTGATCTGCTTTCTGTCACTGTTTTGCTTTGTGAAGATTTCATAGAAATGGACTCTACAGTATCTGTTGGTGTCTGACTTCTTTCACTTTGTATAATACTTTTGAGAGCTGTTCATGCTCTCACATGTATCAGTAGTTCTTCCTTTTTATTGCTGAGTAGTATTCTGTTGTATAGGTACACCACAATTTATCTGTTCAGCAGTTGATACATATTTGGGTTTCATTTCTGAATAAAGCGCATGCCTTTGTGTGAACTTAGGTTTCCTTATCTCATGGGTAAATACCTATATTCTGGGCTGTAGAGTAAGTACATGTCCCATTTTATAAGAAACTATACAACTTTTACAAAATGGCTGTACCATTTTGCATTCCCACCATCATGTATGACAGTTTCAGTTGTCCCACATCCTTGACAACTCTTGGTATTATCAGTCTTTAATTTTAGCCATTCTAGTGAGCATGTAAGTGTATCTCAAGGTGGTTTTAATTTACATATTTCTAATGAATAAAGATATTGAGCATCTTTTTTTGTTTATCTTCTTTCGTGAAGCAACTGTTCAAATTATCCACTTTTAAAGTTGGAGTTAATCTCTTTTTTATTTAGATGAGTTCTTTATATATTTTGGATGTAAGTTCTTTATTAGATACATGTTTTGAAAATATTTTCTAGTCTGTGCTCATCTTTTAATTTTCTTAACAATGTCTTTTACTTGGAGTGTTTATATTGTTTACATTATTTATTGAAACTTTAAAAATTTTAAGCTGGGTGTGGTGGCTCATGCCTATAATTGCAGCACTTTGGGAGGCAGATCACTTGAGGTCAGGAGTTTAAGACTAGCCTGGCCAACATGGTGAAACTCCATCTATACTAAAAATATAAAAATTAGCCAGGTGTAGTGGCATGCTCCTGTAATCCCAGCTACTCAGGAGGCTGAGGCAGGAGAATCACTTGAAACCGAAAGGTAGAGGTTGAAGTGAGCTGAGATTATACCACTGAACTCCAGCCTGGACGACAGAGTGAGACTTTTGTCTCAAAATAAATAAATAAATAAACAAACAAAGGTAATTTCAGACTTAGAGAAAAGTTGCATGAATAATACCAAGAATTCCAAGATACACTTCACCCAGATTTCCTAAATGTTATTATTGTTATTATTATTATTTAAATATTTGCTTGCTTTCTCTTTCTCTCTCCTTGGCCTCCCGCCTTTGTTTCTCTGTGTATTCACATGGTTCCTTTCTGTAGAGGCCACCTTTCTCTGACTTTCTGGGTAAGCATCATTTAATTATAACTAGTAGCTCTGAGTTCCAATTTCAAATGCCTGGAGAGAATTAAACTGGTTCAGGTTAGGTTGGGTATCAGCCCCTGACCCAATCAACAGTGATCTTATTGTGTGGTTCTTTGAGAATAAATCATGGATGCATTTTCTAAGGATGAATTAAAGGGTAGGAGAAGAAACAATGAGTGTCTGTTCTATAAAACATTAAATTATTTGAAAAATTACAAGTATACATACTTTTCGAGATGAGCACTGTTTTCTTACAGTTATCTGGAGATGCCAGATGCCTTTCCCAAAACCTATGTACTTATTTTATTGCTCACCCTAGTACTTGTCTTTGAGGAGCAGCTTTAGGGTCAGTTACTTTTCACTAAAAGAAAATCAGTATCTATTCTTAGTAGTCACACCTCCCTCTTGACTAAAGCATGGTACTTTTTCACTTTTAATTCCTAGTGACAAAATGCAACTGGATATCTGAGAGTGCAATTGGCTGTGGGCAAAGCTGGGTTAAAGGCCGTAAACATATCTCTCTCCATCTCTTAGCCAGGCTTTCTCCCTGTTGCAGCCCAGAATTCCCACTCTGTTGTTCTTTCGGGGACAACTGGAATCTAGAAGTTCAAAGGTGCTGTTGTCTCTCTCTCTCTCTTGTTCTCTCTCTCTCTCTTACTATTTTTTTTCTTTCTAGTCACCCCATACCCTACAGTCAAGCCTTCTTAACATGGCTATCATAGTCAATGGCAGCCCCAAAACCTGCAGTCTATGTTAGCCAGAATAATGGCCTCCAAAAGATGTCCATGTCCTAATCTCTGACACCTGTGACTATGTTCCATTACCTGGCAAAAGAAACTTTGCAGATGTGATGAAGGATCTTGAGATGGAAATATTATCCTGGATTATCAGCTGGGTGGGTCCAATGTGGTCCTTATAAGAGGTAGGTAAGAAAGTTGGCTGTGTGCGGTGGTACACTACTGAAATCCTAGCACTTTGGGAGGCTGAGGTGGGTGGATTGCCTGAGCTCAGGAATTCAAGACCAGCCTGGGCAACACAATGAAACCCGGTCTCTACTAAAATACGAAAGAAAATATTTGGGCATGGTGGTGTGCACCTGTAGTCCCAACTACTTGGGAGGTGGAGACAGGAGAATTGCTTAAACCCGGGAGGCAGAGGTTGCAGTGAGCTGAGATCATGCCATTGCACTCCAGCCTGGATGACAGAGCGAGACTCTGTCTCAAAAAAAAAAAAAAGGAAAGAAAAGAAAGTTGGATGTGGAAAAAGGAGAGGGGACAGTGAAGCAGAACTTGGAGTAATGCCCTTTGAAGATGGAATAAGGGGCCACAATCCGAAGAATGTGGGAAGCCTCTAGAGGCTAGAAAAAGTGAGGAAAAAGATCCTCCTCCAGAGCCTTTAGAAGGAACCAGCCCTACTGACACCTTGAATTTAGCCCGCTGAAACTGTTTTCAGATTTCTGGCCTCCACAACTATAAGAGAATAAATTCAAGTTGTTTCAAGCCATGAAGTTTGTTGGAATTTGTCATAGCAGCAATGGGAAATTGATACACAACCCAAAAAGAAGAGACACCTTTTTTCCCCAACATTAGATGCTAAATCTAACAGAGGTTTTCTGATTTGCCTTACTTGGATCATATACCCACTTTTGGGGCCAGACACATTGGACAGAAGCATGAGGTAGCATGAGTGGCCACCTTGAACTCAAGAGTCAGAAGAGGTACTTGTGGTTGGGCTAGGGAGAGCCCATTCCATCACAGAGGATGGCTGGCAGATGAGAGGACAGGTGTGCTCTATGACTCACTCTGACCTCCCCCTCCCAATGCAATCAGCCTACGCTCCAAATGACTGTTGAAAATAAACTCCATTCTTTGAGGACAAAGCTTTGACTGCAATGAGAACATTCAGAAGATTGTACTTCAGGTTGTCAAAGCTGTTTCTGGGGAAAGACTATTTTGTGGTCTCTAGAGCACATATTTGAATGGAGCAAGCTTCATTTGCATATGCAAGATTGGATATTCCAGTTTTTTTGGTCAAAAGGAAGTTCTGGGTCTATATTCAGAGCCTGCCATGTACCACCTTGGTAAACTCTCTGAATTTCAGTTTTCTCATCTGTAAAATGGAGATAATTATACTTTCCTATGGGTTGTTGAAAGGGTTAGAAAAGGCGATTTATATAAAACCTAGCACTACTTAAATAACATATGCAAAGTTTAGCACAGCTTTTCAATAAAGGATTGGAATATTTGTCTTGTTCTATATATACAGTAGTATGAAATTAGTTTGTGGAAGTCAGACTGAATTGTGAGTGAACTTGAGTTGTTAAAGTTATGTATCTTAGTACACAGATTATTATGAACAGGCGTAAAATTTATTGTACCTTCTCTATGTATAGGTAGTGATTTTTTTAAAAGCTAAAAATCCTAACTTTTTTCTTTACTCTTCTTGTACCTGCTCAATTCTCTGCAGAATTTTTAGTGTTTTACCTATGTCACAGAGTCTGAGCGCCATTCGGCATTTGTGCGTGTGGTTATTTGAAAAACATACGACTTTTCTGCTAGAGTGTAGATTCCATAAGGATTGGAATCATGTCTGCTTTTTCTTACTGCTGTGTTCCCAGTGCCTAGGCCAGTGGCTGGCCCATGGTAAATGCTCAATAAATATTTGTTGAAGGAGTGATGTGCAGGGATTAAAGACAAAAGAAGGCTTGAGAGAGACCCAGTAGGGAGGCAGATGGGAGTGGCCAACACTGCTGGATGCTGCCAGGAGGGCAAGTATGATGAGGCCTGGAAAAGTGGGCTCTGGATCTGGCAATCTGGAGGTCACTGGTGATCTTGATGAGAACAAAGTCATGGAGTGATGGAGGCTGGAGCTGAGCCACAGCAGGCCGAGGGCAGGGTGGTGGGAAATTGGAGGAGTGTGGGTGAATCTTCCTAAAATGGCAGGTGGCCAAGAACAAGCCACCCAGGACAAAGTTTATCCTTCTCCTATGGAGACAAGGTAGCAGGGATCTCTTCCTTACCTACCATTTCCCCTCAAGCAAAGCCCCAGGAACCTAGTGAATCTTCTCGATTCCCAGTGGAGATGGGATACCAGCCTTTTGTGGTTGTGTGTACATGGGATTGCCATGCTGCCCTGGTGTATTCCTGTGCCTGGCTCTGTGACAACCCTCTGCTGATGCTAGGAAGTGACAGCCTTGTCCTCAAGCACAGGGGGTACTCATGGGGCATGAGCAGTCAAGAGCTCTGGAGGCAGCCCAGTGCCCAGTGCTCCTCATCAAGAAGGCTGGTGTTGGATCCCACACACACTGAGGGTGCTAATGTCCCGGGAAGGGTGGCACTGGGGTCTAGCTGGCCACCTGGAGTTTCTTTCAAGGTCTAGAACAGGAGCAAGTAAGAGTTGATGTCCACTGGTCACTTTCATATAAATATATTTGTCATTTAGAGGCAGGAACTCAGGATCATTTCAACTCTAAGGTACTGGAATTATCCAGACTCATGTTTGTATTGAATTGAATGACTTCTAAAGGCACAGATCTTACAGATTTATCAAGTTCAGCACCCCCTGCATATCATGTGATGAAATCCCTGCAAAATAGCCACAATCCTCTGACTCAGCACTTTCAGGAACAGGGGACTCCCTGCTTCTCTGACAGTCAATGCAGTCTTCGGATTACTCCTCAACTAATGTTTCTGTCAAGTTCTATTTTTCAAAAATAGTTATTCCTTAAAACTAAAAAAGCCTTTTCCTCCTTATTTTTTTCCCTATTGTCTTTTCTTGATTGATGTCTCCTTTGGCAATGGAAACACAGAGCTACAGAACAGGTGGTTGTCAAGGGGCCTCAGTCCATACCATTCACACCACATGATTCATATGAAGTTGGCCCCCTGTGTGCACTATGAACAGGCCTCTTTGTTTGGATGAGGAATGTGTGTACTGAGTAAAGGACCGTGGAAAGAAAAGATAGGTAGAAGCCTTCTAGACTGCTATGCAGTCAAAGAAAAATTTGGCAAAGCTGTTGGGGAGTCCTAGAGCTACAATTAGCCGTTGGAGGGCTCACCTTAGTAGCCCTGCTGTGCTTAGTCAATGGCTGGAAGCGGCTTTGGGAAGCTTTATCTGGGCACAAACATGATAATATATTTCAAAGGCAGCCAGAGTCCTTGGTCAGTTGTTCTCCTTATAGTTGGAGATCTGTGAGATGAATGCTCATGGCCACCATGTCACAGTTTGCCCTTTGGTGTCTGGGACAGTCAACAGCCTTGCAATAGGGAGAATAAAATGTTGGCCTTGTTCTTTCTGTAAAAGGGTGTTGGTGGCCACAGATACACTCATATTTAGATCTAGAGCTCAGCTTTACCTGTACCTCACAGTGAGATGTTGCCTTTACTAAACTGTCCTCACCAGGAGAGAAAACTGCTACTTGCGGTGCCTTTTTTTTTTTTTTTTTTTTTTTTTTCTGGTGGTCACAGTTATGTGCTTATTACCTCAAACTAGTGAGGAATGCAGAAAAGTCACCACATACATGGTACATTTTGGTTCAAAGGGGTTTTGCAACCATTATCTCATTTGATTCTCACCAAGACCTTGTGAGGTTGGTGGTTCAGGGGACCCCCATTTTACACACGGAGAGACCAATACTTAGAAAAGTCAAAAGGGGCCAGGCACAGTGGCTCACACCTGTAATCCCAGCACTTTGGGAGGCTGAGGTGGGTGGATTATGAGATCAGGAGTTTGAGGCCAGCCAAGATGGTGAAACCCTGTCTCTACTAAAAAACAGAAAAATTAGCCAGGCGCCGTGGCAGGTACCTGTAATCCCAGCTACCTGGGAGGCTGAGGCAGGAGAATCACTTGAACCCAGGAGGCGGAGGTTGCTGTGAGCCGAGATTGCACCACTGCACGGCCTGGCCACAGAGCAAGACTCCGTCTCAAAAAAAGAAAAAAACAAAACAAAAAAGTCAAAGGGCCAATCAAAGTCAGTCAAAGTCACATGGTCTCTAAGTGGGAGAGCTGGGACTTAAATCCAGGTGTCTCATTCCAGATCCTGCAATATTTCCATGATAATCTGCCTTGGTGGAAGAGGACTTGGGAACAAGTAGAAAGGACTAGACTCCTCTTCCGATTAGATGGCCTTAATGACTCCATGGGCTGTGCACTTATGGTAGCCTCAGTTGACCAAAGAGGACACCTGTTCTTCCATCTTCTCAGCAGCTGCACAGAGACAATTCACATCTAGCAGCCTAGGGAACTGAGCATGGAAATCTCTTTGTACAGTCAGATGCATGTAGTGTTCTTCCATGACTCCAAACCAAGGCTATTTAGGACTATTCACTCGTTACCTTACTGCATGTCTTGCATCAGAAATCCTAGTGTGTTGCATAAGATAGCAATGACTGTGTCTCCTCCACTTTCGCCTCATGGGAGACACACCTGCCATTAATCAACTGTATTTCCAAAGCTCAGGTTCTTTGTGTGTGGGCTCAGCTTTTCTGATTGCAGTGGGTAGAGTGTGGCAGGGCAGGAGGGGAAAGAGATGGAAGAGATGGAGAGTCTGAGAGTTTGGAGTCAATCTGCAAAGATTAATCCCAATGTGAGAGGCCTGTGGTCTTCGACTCAGAAAAGAGAGAGCCTCTTTCAGTCCCTTCTTGTGGATTAGAAATCCTGCTCTGTACCACATACACTATGGAATACTGTACAGCCATAGAAAGGAACAAGATCATGTCCTTTGCAGGGACATGAATAGAGCTGGAAGCTGTTATCAGCAAACTGACACAGGAACAGAAAACCAAACACGGTATGTTCTCACTTATAAGTGGGAGTTGAGTAATGAGAACACATGGACACATCACGGGGAACAACATCCACTGGGGACTGTAGGGGTTAGGGTGAGGAGAGAGCATCAGGAAGAATAGCTCATGGATGCTGGGCTTAATACCTAGATGATGGGTTGATGTGTGCAGCAAACCACCATGACACATGTATACGTATGTAACAAACTGCACATCCTGCACATGTACCTTGGAATGTAAAATAAAAGTTGAAAAAATAATAATAAAAATAGAAATCCTGCTCTGCTCATTGGGTGCCATAGGACAAAAGCCCAGCTTCCATCACATCTGGCCAAGGACCTCCAACATCAGAAAACTAACAAAGACAGAACTTTGCTAGAGAGTAGAATCAAGGTCTCCTGATTTCTACTCTGATAATACTAATCATCACGATCATAGTAGTAACTAACGTTTTCCTCATACAACAGCTTATGAAACATCACTTGTGTAAATTGCTGTCTTTCATTTACTTTCCTACTTCTCGGTTCTCTGCTCTCCAGCACCACAAGGGACCCTGTAAAGGTAACAGTTTGCAAGCTCAGCAAGGTGTGATTAATTTTACCTGATTACTATGTATGGAATATACAAAGCATAGGTCTGGTCCCCAAAGGATGGATTCACAAAAATACATTTAGTACATGGTGAAACCTGAATTTCAGGTATGCATTCTGATTGACAGAGTAAGCCTCCACTTAAAGTTCATGAAGAGGAAGAAATTCATTTATTTAAAGCAAAGTTAGTCCATTTTTAGAACACGGAGGTGAGAATGGTTTTCTATCTGATGTAATTGGATATACTAGCTATTTTTTTATTTTTATTTTTTATGGAGTTGGTCTCACTATATTGCCCAGGCTGGTCTTGAATTCCTTGGCTCAAGCAATCCTCCTGCCTTGGCCTCCCAGAGTACTGGGATTACAGGCATGAGCCATCACATCTGGCCAAATATACTCGCTGTTCACACACCAAGAGACAGCTGAGGTCTATGTGAATATCTAAATTTAATCAGACTAAGGCATCCTTTACTATGTTTTTGCTGGGGGGAGAGAAGTTAGGTGATGCTAATTGGAATATGCAAGTTTGGTCTATATAATATTATTCTGGCCAGCTGTGGTGGCTCATGACTGTAGTTCTAGCACTTTGGGAGTCTGAGGCAGGAGGATCCCTTCAACCCAGGAGTTTGAGACCAGCCCGGGCAAGATGGGGAGACATCATCTCTACAAAAAAATTTTTTTTTGAATTAGGCTAGGCATGGTGGCATGCACTTGTAGTCCCAGCTATCCGAGGGGCTGAGACAGGAGGATTGCTTGAGCCCAGGAGTTGAGGTGTCAGTGAGCTATGAACGTGCCACTATACTCCAGCCTGAGCAACAAAGTGAGACGCTGTCTCTAAAAAAAAAAGAAAGTATATATATATATACACACACACACACACATATATATATACCTTGTTTATTATCATGTATGTACTATTAGAAGCCAACTTTTTCTTTGAAAAGAAGCCCCACAGCTGAGCAGCAGCTTTGCCAGGCCTCTCATGAAAACTATTATCAAACGAAAGAAAAAGCACTTTTCTAGATGTGATTGAACTTATCTAAAAGTTAAAAATCTGTGCAAGACAAACTGGAAACACCTGTCTCTCTCTCTGTGTGTGTGGGGGGGGGGGGGGGGGGGAAAGAGAGAGAGAGAGAGAACAAGAGAGAGAGAGAGACAGAGAGATGGGTAGCACATCCAAACAAATACAATTTAATGGAAGGGATGACTTATATCCATGCCTGGTCTCAAAACATTGATTTCAATAACCATAGGGTTTCTGGTTTATAAAAATATTTGGAATGGGGGAAAGAGGATTTTTTTTTGTCACTGCTTCAGACCTTAAAGGGAAGGACAGGCTGGTTTGGCTCATTGGCTCTCAGAGCACTTTATAGACTTTTAAGGTATCAGTTGGCATCACAGAAACAAACAACGTCTCTAGTTCAATGGAGTAAATTTGATCAAAGTGTCCATAAATCAAAATCCCATCATTGAAATGAAATGAAGTAAAACAAGGATATGTAACAAGTACAAAAGGGTAACCCTTATGACGGTTTCAGCTGCCATTTTTGCAGAAATTGACAAACGGATCCTAAAATTCATATAGAAATACAAAGAACCCAGAATAGCCAAAAAAATTATTGAAGAACTCAGCCTTCTCAACTTCAAAATTTACCACAAGACTAGGCGCAATGCTCATGCTTGTAATCCCAACACTTTGGGAGGCCGAGGTGGGAGGATTGCTTGAGCCCAGGAGTTTGAGACCAGCCTGGGCAACATAGCAAGACTTCATCTCTACTGAAAAAATAAAAAATAAGTATTAAAAAACTCACCACAGACCTGTAGTAATCAAACTAGTGTGGTATTAGCACAGGGATAAACATATAAGTCAATGGTGTAGAATTGAGACTTCAGAAATAAATCTTCACATTTATGGTCAATTGATTTTTGACCAAGGTACTAAGATACTTAAGTGTGGAAAAAATTATTCTTTTCAACAAACTATGCTGGGACAACTGAATATCCATATGCAAAAGAGTGAACCTGGACCCCTGCCTCACAGCATATTCAAGAATTAACTTGAAAGGAATCAAAGACCTAAATGTCAAAGCTAGAATTACAAAACTCTTACAGGAAAACATAGGAGTAAATCTTCATGATCTTGGGTTAGGAAATGGTTTATTAAATATGAAAGTAAAAGCAAATGTGGGGGCCAGGCATAGTGGTGCACGCCTGTATTCCCAGCACTTTGGGAGGCCGAGGTGGGTGGATCACCTGCGGTCAGGAGTTTGAGACCAGCCTGGCCAACATGGTGAAACCTCCCCCCCCCATCTCTACTAAATACAAAAATTAGCTGGGCGTGGTGACAGGTGCCTGTAATCCCAGCTGCCTGGGAGGCTGAGGCAGGAGAATTGCTTGAACCTGGAAGGCAAAGGTTGCAGTGAGCTGAGATCGCACCACTGTACTCCAGCCTGGGCAAGAGCCGTCTAAAAAAAAAAAAAAAAAAAAAGCAAATGTGGCAAAAGAAAAAAATAGATATATTGGACCTTGTCAACATTAAAAATTTTTGTGTTTCGGAGGATGTCATCAAGAGAGTGAAAAGAGAACCCATGGGAAGGAAGAAAATATTTGCAACCTGATAAGGGGCTGGTATTCAGAACACTTAAAACTCAATAGTAAAAAGACAAATAACCCAATTAAAATGGGCAAAGGATCTAAACAGACATTTCTCCAAATAAGATATAACAATGGGCTGGGCATGGTGGCTCACACCTGTAATCCCAGCCCTTTGGGAGGCAAGGTGGGCGGATCACTTGAGGTCAGGAGTTCAAAACCAGCCTGGCCAACATGGTGAAACCCTGTCTCCACTAAAAATACAAAAATTAGCCGGGTGAGGTGGCATGTGCCTGTAATCTCAGCTACTCGGGAGGCTTGAATCACTTGAACCTGAGAGGCAGAGGTTGCAGTGAGCCAAGACTGCGCCACTACACTCCAGCCTGGGTAGTGGGACTGAATCCCTGTCTCAAACAAACAAAAAGATACAGAAATGGCCAAAAAGCACATGAAAAGATGCTCAACCCACTAGTCATTAGGGAAGCGCAAATAAAACTACAATGAGATACCACTTCCCAACCACTAGTATGGCTAAAATAAAAAGCACAGATGATAACAAGAGTTAATGAGGATGTGGCAGAAATTGGAGGCCTCATACAATGCTGGTGGTGATGGAAAATCATGTAGCCACTTTACAAAAACAGTTTGGGGGTTCCTCAAAATGTTAAATACAGAGCTGCCATGTGATCCAGCAAATAAAGAGCTATGAAAACACACATCCACAGAAAAACTTGAACATACAGCCAAATATGTTGAATGTAAATGGCCAAAATTTAGAAACAGTCCAAATGCCCATTAACTGATGAATGAAGACAAAATGTTGTCCATACAATGGAATATTACATAGCCATAAAAATAAAGTACTGATGTATGCTACGACATGGATGAACCTTGAAAGCAGTATCCCACGTGACAGAAACAGACACAGAAGGTCATCTACTGTATGATTTTAGTGATATGAAATGTCTAGAATAGGCACATCTATAGAGACAGAAAGTGCAGTGTCTTGTTTGGGGCAGGGTGGTTGGGGGAAAATGGGGAGTGCCTGCTAATGGGTATGGTGTTTCTTTTTAGGATGGTGAAAGTGATCTAAAATTGCTTGTGGTGATAGTTGCACAACTCTGTGAACATACTAAAACCATTGAATTGTACAATTTAAACTAAATTAATTTTACAATTGTACAATTAAACTACTTAATTATATGGTATGTGAATTATATCACAATAAAGCTGCTAAAGAAAGTTACAGTAAAGCCTCAAATTTCTCTCCACATGTCAGCTCTCCTTTCAGAAACAGCACTATCCACAGCATCAAGCCTACTTAAGTGAGTAATCATAAGCTGTGATTACAAAGGCCCCCATGACTCCTTTGGTCTGGAGAGACATGTTCATTCACAGGGCCACAGGCAGAGCCGCCCTTAGGGGAAACTACCGTTGCTTTGGGGAGAGAAACGATCAGGAACATAATAAGGAACAGGTGTAAATTCGAAGATGTGTCTTCTAACCAGTCAGGCTTAAAGTTGAGATTCCAGGAATATGTCTTGAGATGGTCCTAATTCTCACATGCAGGCAGTTTGACTTCCCTGACATAGCTTTGAGTCAGGGGCATTCAGTGAAACTGAAAGACCCAGTGCTTTTTTTTTTTTTTTGTCAGATAACCTTGGGAAAGGGAAATGGGTAAATGCTGGCCAAACTATCCTACACGTGGGATTCCATTCTTCTCAAGGTGCACCTGCCCCAAATGCTATCCTCTGATTGACCAAAACTGGCCAGAAGGATGAGAGGTAGCTCACTAGATGGAAAACGGGGAAAAAACCATTTCAAGCAGAATGAACCACCTGTTCAAAACAGTGAAAGGACTAGACACAGTGGACTGGCCTCCTCGAACCTCGCTCCCAGCTCCCAGTGCTGCAGGTCTGTCATTTCGTCAGCCTCATCCCTCCCAGGACTTGGTTTTCTATTAATTCCACCACAAGTGAGTTCTTTATCCAGAGCTCTCGGGAGAGCTGGTATCTTCTTTGTTATTCTACCTCCATGTCTAACCCTGTGCTTTATCCAGGGTAGGTGCTTAGTAGGTCCTTAGTTTATTTGTTTGTCAGCAATTAATTATGATATAGTGTGTAATTGTCTTTAGTCTTCTTGAGAAGACTAAGGACAGTTTAAACATAAGAAACACTAAGGAACTTAGTCTGTGATAACATGATTTGATGATTGCATAGCAGCCAAAAAGGATTAACAATTTCTTGCTTTCTTTAAATTGACTTGTCAACTTGAAAGTCTTTTTTTTTCTTTTTTCTTTCTTCTTCTTCTTTTTTTTTTTTTTTTTTTTTTTTTCTTTTTTTTTTTTTTTTTTTTTACCAATGAGTTTTTGCTGCGTTTGCTCCAATTACCCCAGAGACTGTCAGGTTACGGGAGGAATAAGAGTGAGACACCATATCGCACCCATCTTTATAGAGAAGCTATGAGACAGGATACATTATGGATATGTCTCCTGATTGGTTGGAAGATGTCACAGGCACAGATAAAGAAGGCCAGCAGTTCGGGACAGATCAAGCTAACTTAAAGGAGGCTCCTGATTCGGCCTATCTTGGTAGAATAAATACAGGCGTCATCCCTGGATGCTGTTCCGTACTGACTCAACTGGTTTGGCTCCTGTTCTTAGCAATATCAAGTCCAGGGAGAGTGACTTTCGGATCATGCATCCACCTGGGGGCATAGAGAGTGGCCTGGATTCAGAAGCTTCTTCGGAATCTAAGAACAGTTCAGCCACAAGTCCATGGAATCCTTAGTTCTTCTTCTGTTTTTTTAAAAATTTTCTTATTCTTTTAATTTTTGTTTTAGGTTCAGGGATACATGTGCAGGTTTGTTATATAGGTAAATTTGTGTTGTGGGCATTTGTTGTACAGATTATTTCGTCACCCAGGTACTAAACCTAGTAACTGGTTATAGTTAATTTTTTGGATCCTCTCCCTCCTCCCACCCTCCACTCTTGAATAGGCCCCAGTGTTTGTCGTTCCCCTCTTTGTGCCCGTGTGGAATCCTCAGTTCTTATTTCCATTACTGCAAATAGAGGCCTAACTCAATTCCCCATTCCCCATCTCTAAGGAGTGATTTGGCAGATGATTAGAATGGAGCCTGAGCACCAGGACCCCCTAGGTGGCCCAGAGGAGTATGTTGGGAGCTGGCTGGTTGGCCTCATTCATCTACTGGCCAACTCAGCCTAGCAATGAGCACATTCAATTGTGAATACAAATGGAAGGAAGTGCTTCAGACCCTAAGACAAAGAAAATGATAAATAGCCTCATTTTATCTATCCAATTTATTTTTACGTTATCTAATTTTAAATTATTTCATGATTTATTTAATAAATCACTGTTTTGGAAATGGCAGAAAATGGAATTTGGCAAAGGGAGCTTGCCTGTCATCTGCAATCAACTTTGGAACTTAGTAGCTGCTGTCCAGGGCTCCTTCTGTTACATGAGCATTTTGAGGTGGCACCCATGTCTCATGTCTCACCATCTTTCCTTTTTTTTTTTTTTTTTTTTTTTT
>NC_045439.1:89934170-90006835 GCF_002776525.5 Piliocolobus tephrosceles | reverse complement strand
AAAAAAATTTTAGGCCAGGCACGGTGGCTCATGCCTGTAGTCCCAGCACTTTGGAAGGCTGAGGCGGGAGGTTGGCTTCAGCTCAGGAGTTCAAGACCAACCTGGGCAACATGGCAAAACCCCATCTCTATAAAATATACAAAAATTAGCTGGGCATGGTGGCTTGTGCCTATAGCCCCAGGTACAGGAGACAGAGGTTGGAGGATTGCTTGAGCCTGGGAGGTCGAGGCTACAGTGAGCCATGATTGCACCACTGCACTCCAGCTTGGGTGATAGAGTGAGACCCTGCCTCAAAACAAAACAAAATGAAAGCAAAAACAAATTTTTATTGTATAAGTTTAAGATATGTAACATGATGTTATAGGACACATACAGATAGTAAAAAGGTTACTATGGGAAAGTAAATTAACATATCTCTATCTCAAATCACTACCCGCTTTTCTGAGGCACAAACATCTGAAATATATTCATTTAGCATGAATCCCATATTTAGACCAATATTATTATCTATGGTCCTCATGTACCTAAAGCTCTAAACTTACTCATTTTTACATTCCTATTGTTAAGTGAGATTAGACTTTTTCTGTGAAATATTTGTAGGTTTTGGTATTAAAATATTCTTACATGTGTATCCTTTATTCTCTAGGATACTACCATTGTAAATAATCTGATCTTTAGAACTTTAGTTAGAACGTTCCTGTGAAACCATTTGCACCTAGTGATTGTTCTAGGAGTCATTGGAGACTCACTTTGATGATTTTATTTCCTCAGTGACAGTGTCCTATTTGGACTTTATATCTCTATTGGGATCAGTTTTGGTAAATTATATTTTTCCCAGGAAGTTATTCACTTCATTTTTGAAAAATTATTTGTATAGGTTTGTACATACTAATCTCTGATGATCTAAAAATTTCCTGTGTCATGAATATTTCTTCTTTGAAATTTCTTATTTTGTATACTCACATTTTCCCCTACTTCTTTTTAATTGATAAATTTAAAAATATATTAGTTTTGGAGTTTTTGTTTAATAATTTGTTTCTGCTTCTATTCTTTTGAATTTTTTCCTTGTGTCTTTTTCTGGTTTATTTCATTTTCCTTTCTCTAACTAGCTGAGTCGGGTATTAAATAACTTATTTTCATTTTTATCTTTATTGATATAGTTATTTAAGGATATATAGATTTTTTTCTCTCAAAACACTACTTTAGTTGTATTTCTAGATACTAATGACTAGTATCTAGTACTGTCATTATTGGGGTTTTCTAGAAATTTTGCAATTTCAGTTTGCATTTCCCTCAACCCAAGTTGTTTAATAAAGAGTTTTAAAACATTTCCAGGTAAAAGGCATTATTTCAAATAGTTTGTCAGTAATTTATAGTTTCATTATAAGTTTTTGACATTTATATTTTTGCAATTAATTTAGATTTTCTTTGTAACTTAAAATATAGTCTCCTGTCATAACTGATCTATATGTACCTGAGAAGGAGATTATCAGCATATAGACTTGAATATATAGCTGTTAGATGTATTTTTTGATTGATTTGGATTTTCTATATCCTTGCTAAATGTTTTTTCCTTAGTTTGTCTGAGGGAGGTATTTTAAATTCTCTTATTATTAGTGTGAATTTGTCTAGTTTTCCTTTTGTCTTCTATAATTTCTGCTTTGTGAAAGTTGTTGCTGTATTATTTTGTGCATACAGATTAACAACAATAATAACATACATCATTGTACATTATAGCTTTTAGCATTATAAAGTATCCTTCTTTATCTTGTCTAGTGCTTTTAGTTCTAAATGATAGCATATTTGGCCATGACACCTGTTTTTATCTTTGTCGTTTAAAATTAATTTTTTCCTTTTTAATTTGATCTTTCTGATTACTTAGTTTCATATGTGTTTCTTGAAAAAACAGGATTGTATTTATTTTGTTAACAGTTTTTTTTTTTTTGAGTGAGCACATTTAGCCTACATACATTTATTGATATTAGTGGTAGGTTTGGTTTCAATAGTCATATTTTTTGCATTGCATTTACTATAAACAAATGAAGTCCTTTACTCTTTGGCTTCCTGGTGTGAAAACCTAACATAAACCAGCTTAAACAAAAATGTAGGACTTTTTGGAGGCTTATTAGGATGGCTCATGGAAGATAAGGTGGAACTAGAAACCAGGGCAGCAGATGGAAGAAACATTAATAGCCAGATTGACAGAAACTTGGGGTGAAGCAGAGAAGAGATGGTGCGGGGAGGATGCAGAGACCGTGGTTGGGACTGAGACTGTGGATGGGTGGGGACCTGTGGAAAACTACCAGGAGAGCTTTCAGACTATTGAAGAACTGCCCGGTGAGTTTTAAGATGATTGTCTTATGTGTAATTTTAAAAAATAGTTAACAATTTGACACAGAAAATGAATATTCAATGATGTTATCACACTTTTTTGAATGGATTTTTTTATTGTGGCAAAATATACATTACATAAAATTTATCATCTTAGCTTTTTTTTTTTTTTTTGGATCTCACTCTGTGTCACCCAGTCTGAGTGCACTGACACAATGATGGTTGACTGCAGCCTTGACCTCCTGGGCTCAAGTGATTCTCCTACCTAACCAAGTAGCAGGGACTATAGGCATGTGCCACCTGCCTAATTTATTTTTAATTTTTGTAGAGATGGGGCTCTTGCTCTGTTGCCCAGGATGGTCTTGAACTCCTGGACTCAAGCAATCCTCCCTCCTCAGCCTCCCAAATTGCTGGGATTACAGGCATGAGAAACCACACCTGGCCTCATCTTAACCATTTTTAAATGTACAGACATTTAGTACATTCACACTATTGTGTGACCATCATCACCATATAGCTCTAGAACCCTTTTTATCAACCCAAACCTGAACACTAAACACTAACTCCCTATTCTCGGCCCCCCTCTAGCCCCTGGTAATCACTATTTGATGTTCTGTCTCTATGAATTTCACTGTTCTAGGTGCCAAGATATAAATGGAATCCTATACTATTTGCCCTTTTGTGACTGGCTTATTTCCCTTAGCATAATATCCTCAAGGTTCCTTCATGCTGTAGCATATGCCAGAATTTCATTCCTTTTCAAAGCTGAATAATATTCCATTGTATGTATATACAACACTTTGTTTATGCATTCTTCCATTCAACTGTCGATGGACATTTGGGTTGCCTTCTCCTTTTGGCTATTGTCAATAATGCTACTACGAACATGGGTGTACAAAATCTGTTCACATTCCTGCTTTCAGTACTTTGGGGTCTATACCCAGAAGTGAAATTTCTGGATCACATGGTGATTCTATGTTTTCTTTTCTTTTTGAGACAGAGTCTCACTCTATTGCCCAGCCTGGAGTGCAGTGGCTGGATCTCGGCTCACTGCAACCTCTGCCTCTGGGGTTCAAGAGATTTTCTTGCCTCAATCTCCCGAGTAGCTGAGATTATAGGCACCCGCCACCATGCCCGGCTAATTTTTGTATTTTTAGTAGAGATGGGGTTTCACTATGTTGGCCAGGTTGGTTACAAACTCCTGACCTCAAATGATCCACCCGCCTTGGCCTCCCAAAGTGTTGGGATTACAGGCGTGAGCCACCACGCCCAGCCTCTATGTTTAATATTTTAAGGAACCACCATTCTTATGCACAATTTTAAGTTGTTGGGTCTATTGGACTTTCCAGGTTTCCAAACTTTCAAAGTCTGCTAAATACACTAATGCCTATGTTACCCATGACACCTCTCTCTCAAGCTCTACATCCAGTCCTTCACTGTTGATTTCACCTTAGAAATAGCTCCCTCTGGCCAGGTGCAGTGGTTCACGCCTGTAATCTCAGCACTTTGGGAGGCCAAGGCGGCTGGATCACCTGAAGTCAGGAGTTTGAGACCAGCCTGGCCAACATGGTGAAACTCCATCTCTATCAAAAAATACAAGAAATTAGCTGGACATGGTGGTGGGTGCCTGTAATCCCAGCTACTTGGGAGGCTAAGGCAGGAGAATTGCTTGAACCCAGGAGGGCAGAGGTTGCAGTGAGCCAAGATTGCATCACTGCACTCCAGCCTAGGTGACAGCCATGGTATGTGAAACTATGTATGCCATATGATTCCACTGTAGTCTGAGAACAGGTAAAACTATTTTAGGGTGAGAAAAATAAAAGCAGTGGTAGTTGTGGGTGGGCGTGTTGGAGGTTGACTGGAAAGGATTGACATAACTTTCTGAGGAGATGAACTATTCTGTATCTTATTTGGGTATTGGTTATACTGGTAATTACATTTGCAATACTCATTGATTTGTACATGCACCTTTTTATTTTCTTGAAAATTATATCCATGCCTTTCATCACTCCTTAACCCACCCTAGACTTTCCCTCCTACCAACACCTGAAATTCCTTGGTGTCTTTGCTCTGCTCTCAGGTGCTCTTTTGTTCTTATGACTCTATGATTCTGTATCAAGTTGTATCATTATTTGACTCTTGTCCATCTTTTCTACTGTAAGCTGCATGACAGCATGTCTGAGTTACTCATCAGTCTGTCTTTAGTGCCTAGCATAGTTGCTGAGTACATGGTAAATGCCTAACAAACGTTTGTTTGGAAGACTAAAAGACAGAAAAATGGGAAGAAGGAAGGGAAGAAAGAAAGAAAGAGAGAGAGAGAGAAAGAAAGAAAAAGAAGGAAGGAAGGAAGGAAAGAAAGGCAGAAGAAAGAATGATAAATAAACAAATAAGTAAATAAATAAATAAAATTTGGAGAAGTCAAAGAAAAAGATTGTGCCCCATGTTTGAGGGAGGAACAAATGGTGTGGGATGTGAGTGAAACCCAGAAGGCACAGGGCATTTGTGTAAAGGTGTTCCTGTGAGAATCTAAGGATGAAGGAATTCACAGAAATCTTAAAGAAGGATTGGATGCCCCACAGACCACAAAAGAGGAAGTTTGAGTCAATTCTATCTGAATGCAAAGGATGAGGTGACCCTTGTAGGACAATTCTCTGGGTGGCCTTGAGCTGACTTAGTTTCTCCCCTGCACCTGTCTCACTTGTAGTTCTCAAATATAACTGTAGAATGTGCTGGCAATGCAACATCCTGAGATAAGGGGGAATTGACTGGAACAGCCTAGGCTCTATTAAGTCCCCCATGGAGAACAGGATGCTCTTCAACACCTTAGCCCAGTGTGTCATGTTACCCAGAGGTATGTAATCTGGGACAGGCTGCCATTTGGGGTTCCTCAGCTGTGGTACAAGTGTGCCATGTGAAGATAAGACTCTATCCACCCCAGGCAGCTTTTCTAAGCTTGGGGGGACCAGGTCACAGTAAATGCTAGGCTTCTGAGCCGTAAAACCAGCAAGTTTTTATTAGCAATTTTCAAAAGGGGAGGGGGAGTGCACAAATAGGGTGTGGGTCACAGAGATCACATACTTCACAAGATAATAAAATATCACAAAGCAAGTGGAGGCAGGGTGAGATCACAGGAGCACTGGATGGGGCGAAATTAAAATTGCCAATGAAGTTTTGGGCACGCATTGTTATTGATAACATCTTATCAGGAAACAGGGTTTGAGAGCAGACAACCTGTCTGACCAAAATTTATTAGGCAGGAATTTTCCTCCTCCTAATAAGCCTGGGAGCACTACAGGAGACCTGGGCTTATTTCATCTCTTCGGCTTCAACCGTTAAAAGGCGGCACACCTTAAAGGGATTGTCTATAAGCCTACCTTCAGGGCTCATTCTCTTTCTCAGGGATGTTCCTTGCTGAGTAAAAGAATTCAGCGATATTTCTCCTATTTGCTTTTGAAAGAGGAGAAATATGGCTCTGTCTGTCCAGCTCACTGGTGGCCAGAAGTCTTATCTCTTTTGTTTCCTGAACGTTGCTGTTATCCTGCTCTTTTTTCAAGATGCTCAGATTTCATATTGTTCAAACACACATGCTTTACAAACAATTTGTGCAGTTAATGCAATCATCACAGGGTCCTGAGGCGACATTCATCCTCCTTGGCTTACGAAGAAGATGACAGGATTAAGAGATTAAAGTAAAGACAGGCATAGGAAATCACAAGGGTATTGATTGGGGAAGTGATAAGTGTCCACGAAATCTTCACATTTTATGTTCAGAGACTGCAGTAAATACAGGCATAAGAAATTATAAAAGTGTTAATTTGGGGAACTAATAAATGTCCATGAAATCTTCACAATTTATGTTCTTCTGCCGCGGCTTCAGCTGGTCCCTCCGTTCGGGGTCCCTGACTTCCTGCAACAAGCGTCTATTGTTTTTTGACTTTTTAAATAATACCTATTTTGACTGGTGTGAGATGGTATCTCATTTTGGTTTTGATTTGCATTTTTCTAATGATCAGTGATGTTGAGCTTTGTTTCATATGATTGTTGGCTGCGTGTATGTCTTCTTTTGAAAAGTGTCAGTTCATGTCCTTTGCTCACTTTTTTATGGGGTTGTTTTTTTTCTTATGAATTTGTTTCTTATAGATGCTGGATATTACACCTTTGCCAGATGCATAGTTTGGATACATTTTCTACCATTCCATAGGTTGTCTGTTTACTCTGTTGATAGTTTCTTTTGCTGTGCAGAAGCTCTTTAGTTTAATTAGATCCTATTTGTCAAATGTTGCTTTTGTTGCAATTGCTTTTGGTGATTTCATGATGAAATCTTCACCCATGCCGATGTACTTAATAGTATTACCTAGGTTTTCTTCTAGGGTTTTTATAGTTTTTGGTTTTAAATTTAAGTTTTTAATCCATCTTGAGTTTGTTTTTGTATATGGTGCAAGGAAGGGGTCCATTCTCAATTTTCTGCATATGACTAGCCAGTTCTCCCAGCACAATTTATTAAATAGGGATTTTTTCCCTGTTGCTTGTTTTTGTCAGGTTTGTCAAAGATTAGATGGTTGTAGGTGTGTAGTCTTATTTCTGGGTTCTCTATTCTGTTCCATTGGTCTATGTATCTGTTCTTCTACTATGCTGTTTTGTTTATTGTACACCAGTAGTATAGTTTAAAGTCAGGTAGCATGCTGTCTCCAGCTTTGTTCTTTTTGCTTAGGATTGTCTTTGCTATTTGGGCTTTTCTTTTGGTTTCATATGAATTTTTAAATAGTTTTTTTCTAGTTCAGTGAAGAATGTCAATGGTAGTTTAATGGGAATAGCACTGAATCTATAAATTGCTTTGGGCAATATGGCCATTTTCATGCTATTGATTCTTTCTCTCCATGAGCATGGAATGTTTTTCCATTTGTTTGTGTCATCTCTGATTTATTTGAGCAGTGGTTTGTGGCTCTCCTTGTAGAGGTCCTTCACTTCCCTTGTTAGCTGTATTCCTATTCTTTTCGTGGCAATTGTGAGTGGGAGTTCCTTCATGATTTGGCTCTTAGTTTGCCTGTTGTTAGTGTATAGGAATGGTAGCAATTTTTGCACATGGATTTTGTATCCTGAGATTGTGCTGAAGTTGCTTATCAGCTTAAGAAACTTTTGGACTGAGACAATGGTATTTTCTAGATATAGAACCACCTTGCCTGCAAACAAAAATAGTTTGACTTTCTCTCTTCGTATTTGAATGCCCTTTATTTCTTTATCTTGCCTGATTGCCCTGGCCACAACTTCCAATATATGTTGAATAGGAGTGGTGAGAGGGGGCATTCTTCTTTTGTGCCAGTATTCAAGGGGAATGCTTCCAGCTTTTGTGCATTCAGTATGATATTGGCTGTGGGTTTGTCATAAATAGCTCTTATTATTTTGAGCTATGTTCCTTCAATATCTAGTTTATTCAGAATTTTTAACATGAAGAAATGGTGAATTTAGCAAAGCCTTTTCTACATCTATTGAGATAATAATTTTTTTCTTTTAGATGGAGTTTTGCTCTTGTTGCCCCGGCTGGAGTGCAGTGGCATGATCTTGGCTCACTGCAACCTCCTGGGTTCAGGTGATTCTCCTGCCTCAGCCTCCCAAGTAGCTGGGATTACAGGTGCCTGCCACCACACCCAGTTAATTTTTGTATTTTCAGTATGGATGGGATTTCACCATGTTGGCCAGGCTGGTCTTGAACTCCTGATCTCAGGTGATCTGCCTGCCTCAGCCTCCCAAAGTGCTGGGATTATAGGTGTGAGTCACCACACCTGGCCATCATCCATTGTGTGTCTTTTTGTTTTTGGTCTTTACTTCTGGTTATGTGATAACTCACATTTATTAGTTTGCATATGTTGAACCAACCTTACATCCTGGGGATGAAGCCCACTTTATCATGGTGGATAAGCTTTTTGATGTGCTGCTGAATTCAGTATTTTGTTGAGGATTTTTGCATCACTGTTCATCAAGGATATTGCCCTGAAGTTTTCTTTTTTTGTCGTATCTCTGCCAGGTTTTGGTATCAGAATGATGGTGGCCTCATAGAATGAGTTAGGGAGGAGTCCCTTCTTTTCAATTTTTTGAAATAGTTTCAGTAGAAATGATACCAGCTCCTCTTTGTACATCTGGTAGAATTCAGCTGTGAAATTCTCTGGTCCTGGGCTTTTTTTGGTTTGTAGGCTATTTATTACTGCCTCAATTTCAGAACTCCTTATTGGTCTGTTCAGGGATTCAATTTCTTCCTGGTTCAGTCTTGTGAAGGTTTATGTGTCCGGGAATTTATCCATTTCTTCTAGATATTCTGGTTTGTTTGCACAGAGGTGTTTATAGTATTCTCTGATGGTTACTTGTATTTCTGTGGGGTCAGTGGTAATATTCCCCTTATCATTTCTGATTATGTTTATTTGAATCTTCTCTTTTTTCTTATTTATTAGTCTAGCTTGTGGTCTATTTTATTTTATTTTTTTCAAAAAAGCAGCTTCTGGATTTGTTGATCTTTTGAAGGGTTTTTTATGTCTCCATTTCCTTCAGTTCAGCTCCGATTTTGGTTATTTCTTGTCTTCTGCTAGCTTTGGGGTTTGTTTGTTCTTGGTTCTCTAGTTCTTTTAGTTGCGATGGTAGGTTATTAACTTGAGATCTTTCTAGCTTTTTGATGTGAGTATTTAGTGCTATAAATTCCTCCTCTTAACACTGCCTCAGCTGTGTCACAGAGATTCTGGTATGTTTTATCTTTGTTCTCATTAGTTTCAAAGAACTTCTGGATTTCTGCTTTAATTTCATTATTTACCCAAAAGTCATTCAGGAGCAGGTTGTTTAATTTCCATGTAGTTGTATGGTTTTGAGTGAATTTCTTAGTCTTGAGTTCTAATTTGATTGCACTGTGGTCCAAGAGACTGTTAGGATTTCAGTTCTTTTGTGTTTGCTGAAGCGTTTTACTTCCAATTATGTGATCAATTTTAGAGTAAGTGCCAAGTGGTGATGAGAAGAATGTATATTCTATTGTTTTGGGGTGGACAGTTCTGTAGCTATCTATCAGGTCCATTTGATACAGTGCCAAGTTCAGGTCCTGACTATCTTTGTTAATTTTCTGTCTTGATGATTTATCTAGTGTTGTCAGTGGGGTGTTAAAGTGTTAAAGTCTCCTACTATTATTGTGTGGTAGTCTAAGTCTCTTTGACAGTCTCCAAGAACTTGCTTTATGAATCTGGGTGCTCCTATACTGGGTGTATATATATTTAGGATAGTAGTTCTTCTTGTTAAATTACATAATTACTATTATGTAATGCCCTTCTTTGTCTTTTTGGATCTTTGTTGCTTCAAAGTCTGTTTTGTCAGTCTGTTTTTAGGTTTGCAAAAAAACCTCCTGCTTTTTTCTGTTTTCCATTTGCTTGATAATTTTTTTTCCATCCCTTTATTTTCAGCCTATGTGTGTTTTTGCAAGCAAGATAGGTCTCTGGAAGACAGCATACCAGTGGGTCTTGATTCTTTATCCAGCTTGCCACTCTGTGTCTTTTAATTGGAGCATTTAGTCCATTTACATTTAAGGTTAGTATTGTTATGTGTGGATTTGATCCTGTCATCATGATGCTAGCTGGTTATTTTGCATACTTATTTTTGTGGTTGCTTCATAGTGTCACTGGTCTGTGTAACTCAGTGTGTTTTTGTAGTGGCTAGTAATGATTTTTCCTTTTCCATGTTTAGTGCTTTCTTCAGGAGCTCTTTTAAGGCAGGTCTGGTGGTAACAAGTTTCCTCAGCATGTGATTGTCTGAAAAGGATCTTATTTCTCCTTCACTTATGAAGCTCAGTTTGGCCAGATATGAAATTCCGGGCTGGAATTTATATTCTTTAAGAATGTTGAATATTGGTCCCATCTCTTTTGGTATATAGGGTTTCCACTGAGAGGTCCACTGTTAACCTGGTGGGCTTCTCTTTGTAGGTAACCTGGTCTTTCTTTCTGACTGCCCTTAACATTTTTTTCTTTCATTTCAACCTTGGAAAATCTGATGATTATGTTTCTTGGGGATGATCTTGTGGAGTATCTTACTGGGGTTCTCTGCATTTCCTGAATTTGAATGTTGGCCTGTCTAATTAGTTTGGGGAAGTTCTCCTTGATGATATCCTGAAATATGTTTTCCAAATCGGTCCCATTCTCCCCATCTCTTTCGGGTACCCCAGTTGGTCATAGATTCAGTCTCTTTACATAATCCCCTATTTCTCGAAGGTTTTGTCCATTCATTTTCATTCCTTTTTTCTCTATTCTTGTCTGCTTGTCTTATTTCAGAAAGCCAGTCTTCAGGCTCTGAGATTCTTTCCTCTACTTGGTCTACTCTGCTATTAATACTTGTGATTACATTGTGAAGTTCATGTAGTATATTTTTCAAGCTCTATCAGGTCAGTTATATTCCTCTCTATACTGGCTATTTTGGCTGTTAGCTCCTATATTGTTTTACCATGATTTTTACCTTCCTTGCATTGGGTTACAATGTGCTCCTTTAGCTCAGCAAAATTTGTTTTTATCCATTTTCTGAAGCTTACTTTGTCATTTTGGCCATCTTGTCCTCAGCCCAGTTCTGAACCCTTGCTGGAGAGGTGTTATGATAACTTGGAAGAAAGAGGGCCTTCTGACTTTTTGAGTTTCAGGATTTTTATGCTGATTTCTTTATCTACCTTCAATCTTTGAGGTTGCTGACCTTTTGGATGAGGTTTTTTTTGTGTGTGTTTTTGTTGTTGTTTGTCTGTCTTTTAACAGGCTGGTCAGTTTTCTGTAGGGCTCCTGCAGTTTGCTGGGGGTCCACTCCATACTCTAGTCACCTCAGATATTCTAGTACCTGGAGGTATCACCAGTGAAGGCTGCAAAACAGCAAAGATGGCAGCCTGCCCCTCCCTCTGGGAACTCCATCCCAGGAGGGTACAGACCTGTTGCTGGCCTTAATGCACTATAGGAGATGGCTGGAGACCCCAGTTGAGAGGTCCCACTCAGTTAGTAGAATGAGATCAGGAACCCTCTTAAAGAAGTGGTCTGACTGTGTTTTGGTAGAGCAGCTGTGTTGTACTGGGGAATCCCTTCAGCTCCCCATTGGTTTGGGCTCTCCAAGACTGAGACTCCCATATAGCAAAGGTGGCAGGCTGCCCCATTCCCCAGGCACTCTGTCCCAGGGAGAAATGATAACTCTGTTGGCTGTAGAACATGGCTGGGGGTAGCTGGAGGGCCTGGCTGGGAGGTCCCACCCAGTGCAGTGGAATAGATCAAGGTCCTGTTTAAAGCAGCATCCTGGCCATGCCTCTGCAAAGCAGCTGTGGTGTGCTAGGGTATTGCCTCCACTTCAGTTGGTTTGGGCTCTCCAAAGCCCGCAATCTGGAATGGCTGAGTTGCCCAAACAGCAAAAGTGGTGGCCTGCCCTCCCTGCAGACACTCTATCCCATGGAGAAATCAGAACTCTTGGCCAGTCTTTGGATATGGGTTGGGTGGCTGGAAGCCCTGTCTGGGAGGTCCTGCCCAGTGAGAAGGAATGGATCTGGGTCCTGCGTAAAGCAGCCTGGCTACGTTTTGGTAAAGCAGCTGTGCTGGGCTATGGAATCCCTTTCTCCTCTGGTCCATTTGGACTCTCCAAAGCCCACAGACTGGAAAGGCTGAGTTGTCCAAACAGCAAAGAGGGGG
This sequence comes from Piliocolobus tephrosceles, assembly GCF_002776525.5. NCBI lineage: Eukaryota > Metazoa > Chordata > Mammalia > Primates > Cercopithecidae > Piliocolobus > Piliocolobus tephrosceles. The sequence goes on along the minus strand of NC_045439.1, from coordinate 89,994,836 downwards.
AGCTCCCTCCCATATCAGGTAGGCACTACCCTGTTGCTGGTGGCTGGTTGGAATTCCAAGCCTGTTAGTCTTCTTTTGTGAGGTGCCATGGAAGTGGGGCCTGCAGACTGATGCTGCTTGGCTCCCTGGATTCAGCCCCCTTCCTAGGGGTATGTACAGACCCTTTGCCTTGCCTGAGTTGCAGTCATCTTTGCCGGGGATCCTGGGGCTGCAGTATATAAAGCTTCTGGGTCTCTGTGCATGCCTGAGCAGCTGCTCTGCCAAGACTCCACACAGCTCTGTGTGTGAGACCCAAGGCCCTGGTGGAGTGGGTTCATGAGGGGACCTCCTGGTCTGTGGTTGCAGAGATCTATGGGAGAAGCGTGATTTCCTGGGGTTGCACATTCACTCACCACTTCCCTTGGCTGAGGGTGGGGGTTCCCCTGGCTCCATGTCACTTCTGGGTGAGCCATTGCCCTGCCCTGCGTTCCTTCATTCTACATGGGTCAAGCTGTTTCCCTGAATAATCCCAATATGAGTACCTGGGTGTTTCAGTTGAAGGTGCTGTGCTTACTTGTCCCTTGTGCTCCTTTCTGTGAGTGCCACGCACTATAGCTGCTTCTAACCAGCCATCTGGCTGTTCTTCTTTTGCACAAAAACTTGACAAATGCACAGAATATGTAATGACCACATGTACCACATAAATATGTACAAATATTATATATCAATAAAAAATCCATTAGAAAACACTTGTCACTATTTCTGCTCATTCAGGAAAAGAACCACTTTAGTGGTCTTAAAAACTTGTGGGAAGCAGACAGGGATGTACATCACTATCAATCAACCAACCAACCTTTGCTAAGTTATTAATAATTTTAAATCCTCTTCTTTAAAAGAAAAGTCAATAACCAACCCGGCACAATGGCTTATGTCTGTAATCCCAGCACTTTGGGAGGCTGAGTGGGTGGATCACTTGAGTTGAGGAGTTAGACCAGTGTGGACAACATGGCAAGAGCTTGTCTCTACAAAAAATGTTTTAGAAAACTATGTTGGTGTCGTGGTGCATGCCTGTGGTCCCAGCTACTTGGAAGGCTGAGGTGGGAGGATTGCTTGAGCCCAGGAGGTCAAGGCTGCAGTGAGACATGTTCATGCCACTGCCCTCCAGCCTGGACAACAGAGCAAGACCCTGTCACTTACAAAAAGAAATTAATGACCACTTTATGTTGAAGACTTATTTGCTTTATTTAGTTGTTTTACATCTGACTTTCTGTCAGATACTTCTTAACAGGGAAGGACATTTTTCTGAAGAGTTTAATCACAATCTAAAACAGGGTAGCTTTGAAACTGGTTTGGTGGTTTTCTTGTGCCAGTTGCACATTACTGGCACCAGCTGACATTACTGGCACCCAGACTGGGGGGTTCATTTTAGAGGTCAAGGCAAATGTCTACAAGTCCATTTCTTGAGTTAGGCCCTTGACTCCCCATTTACCTTGAAAAGGTGGAAGGGCTTCCATGCAGACCTTGATTGTCTAGGCCAGTGGTGCTGAACCAGGGGTGATGTTGCCCTTTATGGGACATTTGGCAATGTCTGGAGACATATTTGGCTGCTACAGCTTGGGGGAGAGGTACTACAGGTACCTGCTGCTAAAAATCCTACAATACACAGGACAGCCTTTCACAACAAAGAACTATCTTGCCTGAAATGTCAAGAATGCCATGGTTGAAAACCCTGCTCTAGACCTGGTGTGTGTGTGTGCCATGAGGGGTCAAGGCCAGGAGTCCTGGCTCACTGTGTTCTTAGGGCTTCAACACGAAAAGGCAGGAAGTATCCATAAATACTGAATTTGCGATAAGACACATGATGATATTAAAGAGGGAATATGAGCCTCTCAGGTCAACATGAAAGAACTTTCTATTCTTAATTGAAAACAAAACATGAAAACTACAAAAACCACCACTGTGGGACTTTAAGGCAGGTTCACACAGAAAAACAAGACCAGTATAAAATTCGACCCAATTCCATCACCCATCTCCCTATTCGACTAGGCTGTCTTTTGTTTAAGGGAGTATCTAGACAGTTATGTATGCAGTTATTTTTCCACTGTGTGGGACATTTTGGTTCTAAAGTAATGATGTTTAATTACTCTCAAGGCACTATGCTAATTTCTAAGTGAGGTGTATTGAAAATTTGGCTGTTTACTCTTAGCAAACATGATCTGCAAGCATTCTCAGTGATGTTATTTCAGACAGAGCTCATTAAATTCTGGCTGAATAACACAACTGTCAGTGCAGTGGAGCCTTCTTCCCAGTTCTTTGATGTACTCAGATGCTTTGTTTAATGAAAAACATGCCCATTTCAGCCTAAATACCTGTATTTGACTTTCCCTTTACAAGTGTGGCCAGGTCCCTAGATTTAAAGATTACCTGTGGCAAGGGTAGTTATTTTTATGTTAGCATTTGACCTTTAGAGCTCACCCAGCTAAGGGACAGGTCTCCAAATACACTCATGCCGTTTGTGCCAGTGTCTAGGTATGTGAGTTGATATAGTTTGGATATTTATCCCCACCCAAATATCACGTTGAATTGTAATCCTTAATGCTGGAAGTGGGGCCTGGTGGGAGATGTTTGGAGCATTGAGGCAGATTCCTTATGGCTAGGTGCTGTCTTTGTGATTGCAAGAGCTGGTCATTTAAAAGTGTGTGGCATATGGTATCCCAGGCCCTACAACTACCTGCATTCCCCTTCTCTTGCTCCTGCTTTTGCCGTGTGATGTGCCTGCCCCCCTTTACTTTTTGCCATGATTGGAAGCTTCCTGAGGCTCTCACCAGAAGCAGATGCTGCCATGCTTCCCGCATAGCCTGCAGAACTGTGAGCCAATTAAACTTATTTTCTTATAAATTCCCCAGTCTCAGGTATTTGTTTAAAGCAGTGCAAGAACTGCCTAATACATGAGTGCAGAGTGTGGGGTGGAGAACAGGCAGTGCCAGGCCTTTATTCTCCTGTAGGACCCTCCAGAGATTTCCATTGCTGTTGGCTTTGCCACCTCTTCTTGGCATTTGATGACCCAGTTGATTGACTGTTTTGTATCCCATTTCCTCTGCCTTCAAAGGAAGACCAGGACGAGGACCACTGCAGATGATGTAACTTAGCCTCTGCTCTTTCCACTGTAGGTGCCGTTATCACTCCCTTCTCTCCCACTCCAAGTCAGAAATCCTGAAAGCTAGGAAAGGATTCCTCTCTAAACATAAACACAGCTTTCCAAGTCAAACTCTGATGGCTTGACTTCAGCCAGCACATTTGGTTATTGGGCTTCATCTTCCAGCTTGCTCATGGCTGCCATGGGTCCTTAACTAAGGGAGTCTGGTGGAATCTCATGCCAACTGGAGACTGCCGTTTTTAGAGTTGATCCTAGGTCAGCAAAACATTTCAAGTGCACACTGTCTCAGGCACGTATAGTTCTCTCTATTCAGTACTCACTTTGATTACTAGCTTTCTGGCACCTCAATCCTCATAGATTATTGCCTCGGTCAATCAACCTTCCTGTAGTTTTCTCCAGTGAAGATTTGTTTCTTCCCTCACCTCCTGGTCCAGTTCTCGCTTTTTGGATTGGACCCAGGACTCTGTGTATTTCCCCTGCAGGCATTCCATGGACAGCAAGACTATGCTCAGCCTGTCTCAAAACTACCTTTTCAGCAAGTCTCATCCCCCATATCTTCTGCCTTGATCCGTATGCCTTTACCAAGCTTCCTACAGAATGCATGATTTTATGAATCTCTGTAAATAGGTAATCTAGATAAGAGCTCTACTTCCAAGCAGCCCAGCATAAGTCAATATTGCATGCAGCAAACTATATCTAGCAGCCAAGAGCAATTTTAAGAGTTGCTAACACACTGTCCCTAATGTATACTAACAGGGATCCAGTTAGTAGCCCACAGAAATAGTTCTTAAAAGTTACCTTTCCTGGAGATAATGGGTAGTTACTGGAATCTGGAATGGAGAGATGGGTGCAGAGGGCTGTCTGACACAGCTGGGAGTGGTGATATCTTCAGGCTGTTCCAGGTGTTGTATTTAATTTTGCTTTCGCCTTTGTAGGTAGTCTCTTTCTTAGTCTGTCTTCAAATGAACCTATTTAGGTGCATTGTATGGGTCCTACCAGGACCCTGCTTGATACAGAGTTAATCACAGTCCCATCTATGCCCCCGATATGATTTGGCTCTGTGTCCCCACCCAAATCTCATACCAAATTGTAATCCCAATGTGTTGAATGAAGGGCCTGGTGAGAGGTGATTGAATCAGGGGGATGGCTTCCCCCTTGCTGTTCTCGTGATATAATTCTCCCAAGATCTGGTTGTTTGGAAGTGTGTAGCAGATCCCCCTTTGCTCTCTCTCTCCTGGTCCACCATGGTAAAATGTGCTTGCTTCTCCTTTACCTTCCAACGTGATTGTAAGTTTCCTGAAGCCTCCTAGGAGGGAAACTTAAAATCAGGCCTCCATGCTTCCTACATAGCCTGCAGAACTGTGAGTCAATTAAACCTCCTTTCTTCATAAATTACCCAGTCTCAGGTAGTTCTCTATAGCAGTATGAGAATGGACTAATACACCCCACAGCAGCTTGTACACATCCCTGCTTCAGCAATACTGCTTCTGCAATACCACATTGTTTTGTAATAACCTATTTACAGGTCAGTCTTTCTGAGAAGACTGTGGGTTCCAGAGGGCAGGGACAGTGTCTTGCTTGCCATTCTACCTCGAAACCAAAGAAATATCTGGTGGTGTCTTTGTGAATATAGGAGATGAGGAGGTGAGTCTCTTCTTGGGCAGGTGAGAGAGAGAGTTCCCAAACAATCCTACCATGCCTGTTCCATCCCTGAGCAGGGACCTCCTACAAGCCAAGACTGGGGAGAACAGTAATTGAGACAAGGGGCCTGGCTTCCAGGTGCAGGCACCCGCTGGACTGCAGGCAGTACAGTGGGTACACGCTGTACTGAGAGAGAGATAAGTTATTTAACCTTTCTATGCCCAAATTTCCATATCTATAATATGGATATAATAGTCCCCTTCTTATAGTATTATTGTATAAGTTAAATGTAATACCACATACTTGGCATATGGTAAGTGCTTAGTCATTGTTAGCTTAAAAATACATGGATAAGCCTGTGTGGTTTCAGTACAGAGCACACTCTGGGGCACCAGGAGGTCTAGGCTTTCAGAGGAGCTTTCTTGTGTGACCGTGAATAAGTCAATTAGCTTCCCTGGGGTCTTAAGATCCCTCGACAACCAACTTTCCACTGACTTCTGAAGAGTTTTAGCAAAACTAATTCTTCACATATTTCTGCAAAGGAACCATCCATCTCCCTGCATTGGGAACTTGCACCCTGAGAGCCCTGGGAGATGGCTTCTGCCTTTTCCTCCACCCCTTCTTTGTTTCTCCCTTGGAGGCAGGGGCAGGGTACCTGTTTCATGGGTGAGGTTTGGAAAAATGCCATCACACAGGTGTGTCCTTGCCTGACTTTTTTTTTTTTTTTTTTTGATACAGAGTCTCCATTGCCTAGGCTGGAGTGCAGTAGCACGATGTCAGCTCACTGTGGCCTCAACCTCACCAGTAGCTGGGACTACAGGTGTGTGCCACTGCGTACAGCTAATTTTTTGTAGAGATGGGTTTTCGCCGTGTTGCCCAGGTTGATCTTGAACTCCTGGCCTCAGGCATTCCACCCACCTCGGCCTCCTGAAGTATTGGGATTACAGATGTGAGCCGCCATGCCCGGCCTATTTTGGAATCTTGTTAGCACTTGCCTCCTCTCCTCTTCTCTGCCTCCTGCACACAATGAGCAACGTGGGGCAGGCGCTGCCCCTGCGAGGGCATGGTGAGGAGGCCCTAAGGGCAGCCTGAAGTTGTCTAGATCCTCTGCTTGCAGTTGAATGGAGAAAAAGCACTTTGCCCTGGGGTATAATTTCCATTTTGTAACCTCATCCAACTTTGCCAGCAATAAATAGATATTTTGATTTCCATGAGATTGGTGTGTTCCATATTATGAAATGGAGAGGAGTGTAATTAATCACTGCCCTGAATCTTCAACATATGATATACTGACTGGGAAACCCTAGTGAGAAACAGTAACGGCATGGTAACTAAAATGCTGCATAGTGAGATTTGATTGGCACAGCTTGGAAGGTTTAGTTAGACCACTTGGTGTTTGTGGTCTGCAATAGTTTGCATCACGACTGATGTTTTTAGGTGTGTAGTAGGTTGAAATAGGCGCTGGCCAAACAGGTTTCTTTCATATGAGTGGGCCTCATTGGTCAGTGGGTTACCCAAGCATTGCTTTGCCTTGTTTACCTTAGGTCAAGATGGGCTTGTTCGGGACCTTAGCATGCGGAAGTCTATTCTCAGACTGAAGTAGCTGTTTCCTCTCTGGGTCTCAGGATGATCTTTCTTAGGGAGCGGACACTGAGGAAGCAGCTTCACTCCTTGGGGACTTCAGAGTCCCACATGAAGAGGGCGAGGCCTTTGCTGTCTCCTAGACTGTAGGGGAGGAGGTAGACCCTCATGTTGTTTTGCCCCAGTCCCTGGGGCACAAGGTTCAAGTGCACACGCATTGATTTCTAGCATTTACAGTTTGTGTACTGCTGAGGATTGGGGGTGAAAGGCAAATACATTTTTTTTTTTTTTTTTTTGCTTGTTTCTGCCTTCATCCTTTTTTTTCAACTCTGGTTAAGGGATTGGCATCCAGGATAAATCAAATCTTGCTGAAACAGGAAAAGAGTGGGTGGAAATGTTTTTTATACTCCCATCAGAGCAGAGAAGGTTAACTAAGGCACAAGAAATTAAAAGCTGAAAAGGCAAGATTTGGGGAAAAAGCACATGGTGGAGGATATTGCCTCTCTTTGAGTTTCCACAGGAAGCCCGGGGCTGAGAGAACATCCACCTTCTGCCTGGTTGGGGAGGAGAAGGACTTGGGAGCACAACTGCGCCCTTGATGAGAGGTTTCTTCCACTGGAGTGAACGCTCTCTGGTCATGAACTCTAGATAACCAGCGTGGATGGGCCAGCATCCTGGCACAACTGAAAAAAAGAAGGCTTTTTCTTTCCTTTCAGGATTTTTCTGTTTGCCCAAGAGGGCACTAAATCTCTGCTGGATTGGTTTCCAACAATAGCATTGTGGGTCTGGGTGACATTGGGCACCGCATCCTGAAAAATAAATGTCCCCTGGGACAACTTCTCTGGCATCTAAGGATGATGGTGGCTGAGGCTGGTGCTCTGATATCTTTCTGTAGCCCATGGACACTTAGAGTCTAAAATATTGAGCCTGAAAGAGTTTAAACCACTCCTGGAAAAGAGCCCGGACTGAGAGTGGCTGACAGAAGCTTCTCTCTGGTCAGGCTGTAACCTTAACTGCTGGGATTGACAGATTGAATTGAAAGATCAGTGAGCAAAAGAAACCATGAGAATTGCATGAACTTCAAGTTATAAGAGAAGGGAACTTATGTTTTTGGACTTCAACTTTTCTTGGGAAATTAGACATGAGAGGAGGTCCAACTTAGAGCACTATTATATGATTGGCATTGTAATTCTTGGAGAAATTCTGTGTTGTCATTTGTATTTGTTACTTACTCTCTGAGTGGCCTATCTAAACAATGTGGCTGTGCAAAATTTAAAATTAGAAATAGAATAGTGACTGCCTTTTTGACCTAAAGTTCAGTATGGCCTTTAGCTAATATGCTGTTTGGATCCATCCCAGAGTTCTAGAATGGCGACAAAAACCGAACTGCCATCACTCCCGAAGGAGAGGTTGCTATTTGCAGAGGAGCCACACAGAAAGGAGGAGCAGGCCTGTCTTGATGAAAGTCTGGTCTCCCTTTTCTGTCCCATTTCTCAGGGGACACCAATGCTGCCGGTTGACCACAGAAGCTTTTTGAGTAGTGCTTCATTGTGAAGGCCGTAGAACAGTCACCTTGAGTAAGATAAACCACTGTTCCCTGACCAGCCTGGTTCCTGGAAGCTTCCAGAGTTATGGAGGGGTTGAGGAGAAGGCACCGCTCTTCTCACCCCCAGTGCGATTGGCATGGCTCACCTGATAATGAGGTTAGAATAGGGCATTGCCCCTGTAGAGCCTAATTTCCTCTCTCATTGGCCCTCTTTTTCTGGGCATATTTCATGGCATTTTCTGGGAATTTTTCACGCATTCTTGCATGTGGCAGGCCTAGCTTCTTGGTGAGGAGAGACACAGGTGTCCAGCTGTTCTCTGTGTAACTAGGAGTTGCAGCTGTTCTCTCTGTAACTAGGAGTTCCCTCATGGGGAAGGAGAAGGAAGACTATTTTATCCTTGGAGCTAACTAGCAGCTATCAGACTGACACATTGATAGCCATCTGAATTCTGTGGCATCTCTCAATTGGCTAAAGCCCTAGAAAGAAGAGGAATGCTTTATTAGCACTACATTCCAGCACTTTATTCTATCCTCTTTCCAGTGGCCACGGTGTCCCACAGAGTGATGCTATCATCCCATGATCACAGACATGGTATGAATTCATCCCCAGCCCCTTCTTTGCACAGATTGTTCCTCTGCTGAGGGCCAAGGGTTTTGAGGACAGGGAAAGCCTGTCTTGTTAATGGGGCATCCTCAGCAGCTGGCTCAGTACCGGGGGCACTGTCAGTCCTCAATGACTATTTGTGGAGTCCAGTTGTTCCTTAGAATTGCCAGAGAGGGAAATGCACTGAATCCTCCCTGGAAACACACTGTGAGGCACTGAAATTCTTCCAACTGTCCAGCCTGAAATTTCTAATGATTACACTATTTATTTTCACATTCTGCTAACTCTTAAAAGATTTTTTTGATAACTCATTGGTTAATTAGAGAAAGAACTTCCCAGATGCAAAAATAGAGCAGGCTCCCTTGCTGTCCAATATGGTAACCTCAGGAGCTGCGTGCAGTTACTCCTGACGGAGATGTGCTGCAAGTAGAAAATGCACACACACTGGGGTTTGAAGACTTAGTAAAAATGTAAAAGACTTAATTAATAGTTATTTCTATTGATTACATGTTGAAATGATAACAGATTGGATATACTGAGTTAAATAAAATATATATTATTTGTGCTTATTTCACTTGGTTCTTTTTTTATCTTTTAAAAATGTGCCTACTGAAACATTTAGAATGACACATGCAGCTTGCATTTGTGGCTTGTGTTGTGTTTCCACTGGCCAGAGCTGCTCTAGGTTCTGCTGATCTTAATTCTCATCCTGAACCAGGAAGGAAGCCAGGAAGTCAGGGGCTTACTGTGTATCTTTAAGGAAGTCCTTGCTTTTGTTTGGCCTCTGTTTTCACTCCTGTGAAGTGGATCCCATACCCTGTAAGATCACTTCCAAATTTCTGTTTCATGACTTACATAGAAGAAGGGCCAATTTCCCCCGAGGCTCTACCAGAGAGGTGTTCAAATATTGAGTGTCTGGTATAGCATGGCTACCTACTCATCTTGGTAGTTCTTGGCCATCAACAACAGGATGGCTGTGACAATGTGTCCTGACTGAACATGTGCTGCAAAGCCACCAACCAATAGGAAAATCTCATAAACAATAGATGCAAAATTGGCTTAAATAGATTAACGAAATGGGAAGGAGCATGACTGTTCATTTCTCTGCTGATTTAGACATTTTGTTTTTTTGACCTTCGTGACTGAACTGCATCTTGACAACAATTAGAGAATGAATCAAGACCCCATGTTCAGGCAAACAGCCAGAAGAGGTGCTTAATACAACACAGGAGAGAGATGCTGCATTTGAAAAGATGACCCCCCGTGCCCTAATCACTGTTCCTACAAATTTAAATGTGATACTCAGTGCTGGTTATAGAAACAGCAATCTAAAAATGGCTCGATTTTTCTTCATCAGACTTTGCTTAACACAGACTCATTGAAGTGGAAATCTAGTTTGTACAGAATTATTTACAGTTTGTTGGATTTTTTTAAAGGAACTGTTTATAAGAAGACACATAATGGGCTCCACTGAGCTGGCCTCTGAAATCAGAATCTCATCTCATAAACCCTCTGCCAATGTGTGCTGATCTCTTTACTTCATTCCTCTCATCGGCCCTGCCTGTTGGCCTAATTTCTGAGGTTATGTCCTCACAATGGGCATTCTTTTATTTTTTTTAGCCCGGCATGTGATGTGTATGTCCTACTATAGAAGCCAAAATGGCCAGACATTTGCCATCCCATGTCCGGGGAGCTGGGATGTAGTCATGTGAGCTGGAATGCAGTCATGTGATCCAGGCTCGTCCAAGCAGATACTCCTCCCTGAGACAGTAAAGCTGGAGTTAGTGATGCTAAGAAGCAAGGGACAGAAAATTCATTCCTCTAGCAATGACCTCTACAGTCTCAGGACAGAATTGATATTCATGGTCTCTAGTGGGCAGCAGGCAGGTGCCAGAAGTAGTGAGTGACCTGCATGCGGCAGTGATGTCTCAGCTAGACTAAATCAGGCCTATCTTTCCCTATCCCCTCTCAGCATCCACATCTCCCCTTTATCTTCCTCTACTTTTAAAAAAGGCTGCATTTGCCATTTTCTAATATACCATGTTACTTACTTTCTAAAATGTTTATTGTTTATGGTTTTCCCCACTGGAATCCAAGCTTCATGGGGATGAGAGCTTTGTCTGTTTTGCTTGCTGATGTATCCTAAGGACCTGGCACATGGTAGGCATTCCGTCCATCGGCGTTAAATTCAATATTTGTTGGAAGAATGAATGAAATCTTCCTGTGGTGTGATTTTGGTGATCTGGCTTCCTCTGTTCCCTCCTCTTGTTTTCTGAATCTTATTCTACAGCATCCCCATGGATCTTATGAGTCAGCCAATACCATTTCCAATGCATCCCTTTTTTCTCCCCTTAAGTGAACCAGGATCAGTTTCAGTTATTTGCAAGCAAGATCTGAGACTGGAATGGGGTCCAATCCTTTACACTGTGAACATCCATGGGGGATTTTGCCACCAGGGGTTATTTGGCAATTTTTATTTTTTGTTGTCATAACTGGGAGGTGCTACTGGCATCTAATGGATAGAGGGCAGGCATGCATCTTACTGTGCCCAGCACAGCTCCTGCACAAAAGAATTATCTAGTCCAAAGTGTCAACAGTGCCAAGGTTGAGAAACTCTGTTTCACCTCCTAGGAATGTCGCCAGTGGAATCAGGCAGCCCTGAGGGATGGAGGTGCTGGCTCCAGGGCTTGGGGACCTGGCTGGCATTGGATCCCGGCTCTGTCTCTGATTAGTTGTGCAAATTAGTTTCCTGCTGACCTATGCTTTCCTGATCTGTTTAATGAGTATGATAATGCCTACTTTTGAGAGGAGTTTAGAGGCTTATAAGCGAAGATATATATGACAGTGGCTCATAGACTCTGATGGGAAGCGCTGGATGCCAGCCTTACCTTCCACTCCTGAGAGTCACTATTCTAAAGTGGAGTGTTTCTGGGAATTTTGAACTTCAAGTTAAATCCACAATGCAGTGTTCCTTGGAGTGAAGAGAAAGGGCAATGGGAGCTGTCCTGTTCTGCAGATGGAGCCCAGGGAACGGGACAGCAGGCAAGCAAGGAAGGGCCCGGCCAGGAGCTGGGCCTGGCTGTGGTAGCAGAATACCAGCTGCCACATAAGCTGTCACCTTAAGGGGCTACATTTGCAAGGGCAGCTCTCTCCTGCAGCTGCTTTATTGCTCTTTGTATGTCAAGACTCCACCCATGTGGTTTCAAGGTCAGGCTCACCTTAGGTGGAGACAGAAGAATCTGAGAGCAAGTAGAGTCTTCCTTGCCCAATTATGATTTTTATTCCTATGAAAGTGAAATTTATTAATTTTTTTTTTTTTTTTTTTTATTTTTTGAGACGGAGTCTTGCTCTGTCGCCCAGGCTGGAGTGCAGTGGCTGGATCTCAGCTCACTGCAACCTCCGCCTCCCGGGTTCACGCCATTCTCCTGCCTCAGCCTCCCGAGTAGCTGGGACCACAGGTGCCGGCCACCTTGCCCGGCTAATTTTTTGTATTTTTAGTAGAGACGGGGTTTCACCGTGTTAGCCAGGATGGTCTCAATCTCCTGACCTTGTGATCCGCCCGTCTCGGCCTCCCAAAGTGCTGGGATTACAGGCTTGAGCCACCGCGCCCGGCCAGAAATTTATTAATTTAACTAATATTTCTGAAGGCCTGATATGGGTCATGGATGATGTTATGAGATGGAGAAACAGAGAATACTTATCAAAGAGCTCAGATTCTCAAAGGGAAGAATTATTATTCAATAATCATTAAAATAACTTGGGATAAATGGCAACAGATTTATACATAGTGTGCCTTAAGGATAAAGGAGCAAGAAACTGTGCCAAGGGGGTCTGGGGAGTGATTCAGAGAGGAGGTGACACTGGGACTGAATCTTGTATGATGAGAAATCATGGGGGGATTTTCTACTCTGAGAGAATAGCATGTGCACAGCCTGGAGGTGGAATAAGCATGCCCCACGTGGGAGAGCCCCCCAAGAACCTCTGAGGTTAGAGCAGAGCGCTTGGAAGAAAGAAGTCAGAGATGAGCCCTAAAGCAGCTGTTCTCAGCCTTGGCTGCACACGAAAATCCCTGGGGCTTTTCAAAGACCACCCCCACCCCCACCCCACCCACGCATAAACAGTTTCCCAGGTGATTCCAATCTGCAGCCAAGGTTGGAAGCCCCTGCTCAAAGACAGAGAGAGGTTCCGCATCAGGAAGGAAGGCAGCAAAGTATAGTAGTGGGATGAACTGGGCCTTGGAAACCGGGGTTCAGGTTTTAAGTTTAGATTTAGAATTGGCTTCAAATCCCACATCTATGCTTATAGCTATGTGCTGTAGGTAACTACTTAATCTTCCTGTGACTGACTTTCTTTAATTAAAAACTTAGAATAATAAGACTTACCTCTCAAGGGGGTTATAAGCTTCAAATAAAATAACCCAGGTAAAGTGGTTGGCACACTGTAGACTTTCAGCAAATGTTAGCTCCTTGCCCCTTTTCCCTTACAGTAGTTCCTATTAAGGAATTTAAGCATTGTACTCTTAGTGATGGGTAGCTGCTCAAAGCTAATCAGATGACATTATTGAATGTGGTTTATCTTTCTGAAATGCAGAAGATATACCAGAGAGGGGAAGCTTGTGTGAAAGAATATTAATAAGCATGGCTTTCTGTGTTGTCTAGAATTGCTGTCAATGCCTTAAAGTTGAGGAAAATAAATACCAAATATTCCACATTGAGAGAGGTCCCAGAGCCATCTCCCTGTGTCAGAGAGAGTACCTTTCTGAAAAACTCATGCCCTGCTGCCTCTAACCTCCCCAAGAACCAGCACTTGAGTGCCTGCTATATGGAGGGCATGGATGGTCAGTCGGTGGAACTAAGAAAACACTTGGGAGAGGAGACAGGATGATAAGAAGTTTAAGTTTTAGATGCAACTGGACCTTAAAAAAATTACCTAAAAGTGACCAGAGAGCCATGTAGGTTTTGTCCTAAGTGTCATCAAGGTGTTGATAAGAGAAATAGACAAGGCAGAGTCAAAGACTCTGAAAAAAATTCCTATTTGTGTCCCACTGAGTTCAGACCATCAACAAACCAGTTTCATATCTTCAATTTTTAATAATAGCAAAATAGTTTATATAACTTTGAGAATAAGATTTAAAGAAATATATATATTTCACAGAGATTTTGAAATTTATTTTTACAGATGAACACAGTATCCTTTTATGATTTACATATGGAGAGTCCATATTTGGGGCTTCTGGTTTCTGCCTGGGATGTGGAGAGCAGGGAGGAAACTAGTTTTCATTTTTACAGCTAAGACAGTATTGGAAATCTACAAATACACAACTTTTCTTGAATTCCTCAGAGAGCTGAGGCTGCAGGACAACTGACTGAAATAAAATCTAGGGAAAGGCAGCATCACCAAGGAGAGATGGGTCATGAGCATTTCCTTACCCAGGGTAGATGGCAGTGGATGCTGGTAAGAAGAATTCAGCTAAAACCTTAACAAAATATTAAAGGCAGAGTGTGGGCTAGTGAGAGAATACATAGTATCTGGGACCACAGACACAAAGGGAATTCCCACCCACCTGAGACTCTTCTCCAAGGATTTCAACAGGTGCTCAGAAAAAAGATTAGGGGCAGGGTAAGAGTCCTAAGAAAGTGTCCATTCTGGTGCAGCACTGGTGGAGTGCAGCAGCATCTTCTCTCTGGGACAAAAGTCCCAAGTCCTGTGGGATAGGGAAAAGTACTTTGCCTATAGGGCACTGGTGAAAACACATTGCAGTGGGTGGAAGGAAATAGAAAAAACCCTCTGCCCCTAAGAGATGGGTAAGGATATGTGACCAGTCCAGACCTACAACTGGGGACAGGGAAGGACCACTGAAAATATTCCACCCTTAAGATTTGTGGATACAGTGCCTGTCCATGTCTGAGGTTTAATTAAGAATACTGAAAATGCTGCCCCCCGTTTTTTACCCACCTCATCAGGCTAATAAATGTCAAGTAACAGTGGGATATTCTGGGAGAGGGACAGCAGCATGGGAGGAAATCTTCTCTGAAATTCAGCGCGAAGGGAAGCCCCAAAGTTGTGAGTAGAGCATATGTTAAGAAACCCTCTCTGGCATACCAGCCCCCACTCTGAACAAAAAGCAACATTGGAGAATTTTGAAGACTATAGAACACTGAGATTAACTATAACAACAACAAATTCCAAAACTTGTTTAACTTCCAACTAAGTTGATTCAAATATCACATAAAAGTTCTGGCAGAAGGAAAGGCATTTCCAGGCATAATACTTATTTAATATATTCTCTCATATCCTATCAGCTTTCAGCATGTATTTATGAAGCATACAAAGAAGCAAGAAGAAACCAACACACTGTGAAGAGACAAAGAAATAAACTGTAGCAGACTCAGATATGACACAGAAGTTGGAACTGTCACACAGGAAATTTAAAACAACAATGATTAATATGTTAAAAACGATAATGGAAAAGGTGGGCAACATGCGTGAACCAGATGGTTGATTTTATTAAAGAGGTGGAAACTATGAAATAATTGGATGAAAATGCTAGGACTGAGAAACATAGTAACACAGAAGAATACTTTCTATGGGCTTATTAGTAGACACAACACAGCCAAGGAAATGATCAGTGAACCTGAAGATAAGTTAATCAGAATTAGCTAAATGAAATTTAAAAAGGAAAAAGATTTTTTAAAAAAGCAACAACCCACAACAAACCCAGAACAGAGCATTCAAAGTCTGTGCCACAATGCCAGTGGTGTAGTACAGCTGGCTTTCACTAGCTTATGAGAGACAGTTATGCACATATTTTTCCAACTCTTTGTTCAGTGACAAAGAACTGAACTGAAAATGACCTTAGTGGAGTTATTTATCATGGAAATCAGCAAATGCCACACACCAGGAACCATCTCTCACTCCCTGGAGAGCTTATTGTTACATGTTAACCATCATACCACTGGACAATATCAGACAGAGACCAACTGTATGAGCAATTTGAATCTCAGAGTGACAAGAGAAAAAGAATGGCTGAAGAATGGTTCTACTAGGGATACATCCCACTTGCTGCCTATAAGAGCTTTTTCTTTAGATGCTATCAACTAGGAGATGAGTAAAAATTTCTTCAACCAGTTTCAATCCACATGAATTCTATAAAATTTCTTGCCTTTGATGGTACTCTCTATTGTGCTGATACAGATTTTTCTGTCTTTATGTTCTTAGACATTTTATTAGAAAATTGGGGGAGCAGGAAGGTGATTGCATGGGTTTCACTTTCCATCTGGGAACAGCTAGTAAAGCTCTTGAATAGAAGAATAACATCGTTTAAGTGAGGTCGTGGAGCTACCTGTTTGTACTCTCCTTCCCCATACAGACAGATTCTCCACTTACTGTCTCAGCAAACCGTGGACTAACAATACTTGCAACTCATTCATTGCCAAACAGCTCCCAGGCTGAGGCAAAGCACCATTTCCTTGCAGTGATTTTCTCAAGGTCCATGCTCAGATGATTGTTTAAACTCTCACCTTTGTTGTCCAGATCCCTTGCTTGTATCCCCTTTGGTTACAAAACTTCTCCTTTGTTAGATCTTTTATGGTGTCAGAGATCATTCATGCATGGTACTTTTTGACTACTCATTGCCTACTTTGATTGGATTCTGGGTATTCCAGTTGAGGATACAGATTCTTCTTTCAATGGAAGTTTCAGCTCTCAACATTAAAAAGTGATATGGCAGAAACTTGTTTTTCTATCCAGTAGCTATTCTCCTCCTTTTCCTTACTAAAACGAAAGAAAGCAAACAAAAACCCCTTTGTTGAGAATGGCATTGTGCTCAGATGAAAAACTATTATTCTACGCCATCTTTGAAACCAGTAGTTGGAAACAAAAACCTTCTGGGGATTATTGATAAAGTTTTGCTTTCTTAAAGTTAACAGTATGCCTTCCTCCTTGTGGTCCTTCCCCATTATTGGAACTCAGATACAATGACTGGAGCTGAAGCATCTTTTTTTCCAAATATGAGGAAAAAGCCAAGATAATTTTAGAGATCTTAGCCCTGACATCCTTGAGCCAATAAACCAATGTCATGAATTATCTGTCTCTAGGCTTACTATTACAGGACAGAAATAATCTCCTTTCTTACTTAGGCTTCTCTCTCTCTCTCTCTCTCTCTTCCCCCACCCCTCTTTTTGAGATGAGGTCTTGCTATGTTGCACAGGCCGGTCTCAATCCCCTGGCTCAAGCGATCCTCCTCACTCAGCCTCCTGAGTAGCTTGGATTACAGACGTGAGCTACCACGTCTCTTGAGTTTTCAGCTTCTCTTGAGTTTTCTGTTACAGTTAACGAAATTCAATAACTGGCTGATATTGGTAATGTATTGTTTACAGTGTGTTCAAATGCAAGTAAACTCAAAATGGCTTAACGGACCCAGGAATTTATCATCTCACATAGGAAGGAAGCCCATTGGTCAGACAGACTGGAAGTGTGATACTTCAGAGCTCCGACTGTTCTTCCCTGGGTATCTTTTGGCTCTGGCCTTGTCTGTACATTGCTTTCATCTCCAAATGGGCTGCAGTAGTTCCATACATCACATCCAAACCTAGCCACATTCACCTGAAAAAGGAAGATCACCTCTTCTTGTCTCTCTTTTTTGTCTTTCACAGGAGGTCCCCAGCAGACTTCTCCTTACATCTCTGGGCCAGCATCGCATGACATGCCCATCCCTAAAGCAGGAGCCCGTGGCTGTGTGGGGAGATTGTTGTCCTTGGACAAAATCAGGTTTTCTTAGGAAGAAGAGGCAGATGGCCATTGAGTAGGCAGCCAACAGTGTCTGCTACAGATAGGGGTGCCGGTGCCAGTTCCGGGATGCCGACCTCTGGCATTTAGTATTGCACTTTAATTTTCTGGATTGAAACCCATCAGTGATTCCAGAGTACAGCACACTGCATTAAAGCCAGTAGGCATGTATCTGGGCACCAGCTCACCTGCTATTGCCTCTATGATTTACAAAGTAATTGTACATGTTTTATGGCATCCTAGGTTTCTGAGACAATATTTGCACAGGCTAGGCTGAGGCAGGCCTGGGGATGAGAGAATTAATTGACATTCCTCATATACCTCACCAGGCAGTGAAATCTCTGAACAATTCTTCAAAGAAGAAAGAGAGAAAATGTTGCTACAACAGAAGGCAAGTTATTAGCTAGGTCACCCTGACCACATACATCTAAGTGAGAATCACTTAAGAGACAATCATTATGGCCACCATCCTGTGGCACATAGTACCCATACTTAGCCAGGCCACTCTGACAATCTAAACTCTCTGAGTGTCAAAGTTTTCTTTGGTAAAACCAGGATAATAAGAACTGTATTACCAGAGTCTCCCCACTCAGAGAACAGTTTTATACAAAGATATGCTGAATGAGTGCAGATCAAAACTGAAATCAAATATGGGGAAGTGCTGTGTAAACTACTAAACATCACAGCATTTCATTTATTTTTTTCAGAAACTGATTTGGCAAACATTAGTGACTAGCCATTCTGTTCCAGTAACTAGACATGCAGAGTTAAGAACAACCCAGTACTTCCCCTCAGGAGATATAAACTGGTAGGAAAGATGGACACATAAATATCTGTGTTATATAATAACAAAGCAAGAGCAGCCATGGACTCTTGTTCTAGTACAGCTTAAAAAGGAATAGTAAACTATATGGAAGAGATTTGAAGGGTATATTCGTTATCATAATATCTGTAGCAGGAGTAGCAGCAGCAGCAACAACAACAACAACAACAACAAAATCCAAAGTTTCAATGGCTTGACTTTATGGAAGCTATTTCTTATCTATCTAATAGTTTATTGCAGGTGTTTCTGGTAGGTGGGGATTGGGGTTGTAGGTGAGGGAATAGGGAGATGGAGACATTCTACTCTACGTGTCTGGAGACTCAGTCCAATAGAGACCATGCACCTTCAACCTGCTGTGGCTTCTGGAGTCTCTGTGAGGGTTGAACTCCAACCAGCTGATAGAAGAAGAGAGAGACTAAAGAAGATACATGCAGTTTTTAATTATCTTAGCCTGGAAGTGACACTCATCCCTTTTCCTCACTAGAACCAATCAAATAGTCCCATCTAGGCTTTAGAGGGTTGGAAATTTATTCCCTGGCTGAGTAGCCTTTTTCCAAAATCAGCTCTGACCTATAGAAAGGAAGTATAAATCTTTGGTGGGCAGTGAACCAACTCTGCCCCCGAGGAATTCGTGAAAGACGTAGACTTAAGGTAGGGTTTTGAAAGACAAATTGTACTTAGCCAGAAACTCTGGATACTGACAAACATTACAGCCAGAGTGAAAATGTTTTCAAGGGCATTCATCATGCGAAGATTTGGAAAGATTTAGAATCATCTTTGTCCATTAAAAAGCTTTCAGAAGGCTGGTTGCGGTGGCTCATGCCTGTAATTGCAGCACTTTGGGAAGCCAAGGTGGGTGGATCACAAGGTCAGGAGATGGAGACCATCCTAGCTAACACGGTGAAACCCAATCTCTACTAAAAATACAAAAAAATTAGCCAGGCATGGTGGTGGGCGCCTGTAGTCCCAGCTACTCAGGAGGCTAAGGCAGGAGAATGGTGTGAACCCGGGAGGCAGAGTTTGCAGGGAGCCAAGATCCCGCCACTGCACTCAGCCTGGGCAACAGAGCGAGACTCCATCTCAAAAAAAAAAAAAAAAAAAAAAAAAGATTTAAAATAGTTACCCAGCTCTGGACGTGAGGGGTATTTTGTATTTAGGATGGCAAGGGGGAGCGGGAGGAAAATGAACCAGTGCATGGCGGGCTTAGGCAAGTCTGGCCAGGCCTGGGGTAGTGAGGCACGTTGTAGGGGAGTGAGCAAAAGTGGGTAGTGATGAAAATGGCCTGGAGCAGATTTCCTCATTGCCTCTCACAAAGTAAGTAGACGATGTAGGAATTCCTGAATTTGCCCAAGCTTAAATCTCAGGTTGCATCTATCCTCAGGGGTACCTGGGAGCGGCAAGGACTGTCCTTGGTACAGAAGGCAGAGCATAGCCTGCAAGCTGTACTCACCAAGTGCTCCCACCCTAAGCATCTACAGGGTGTTCAGTACCGGGCCAGTGTGTCAGGCACGTTCTTTCTTCTCATCTTAATCACAGCTCTTGAAGGTGGATTGTTAAAGATGAGTAAGCCCCTGAGAGGTTAGCTAACATTTCTTTTCTTTTCTTTTCTTTTTTCAAGACTGAATCTTGCTCTGTTGTCCAGGCTGGAGTGCAGTGGCATGATCTTGGCTCACTGCAACCTCCACATCCCAGGTTTAAGCTATTCTCATGCCTCAGCCTCCCTAGTAGCTGGGATTACACCACCACACCCGATAATTTTTGTATTTTTAGTAGAGAGAGGGTTTCACGATGTTGGCCAGGCTGGTCTCAAACTCCTGACCTCAAGTGATCTGCCCACCTCGGCCTCCCAAAGTGTTGGGATTACAGGTGTGAGCCACCACGCCCAGCCTTAGCTAACCTTTCTTAATCCAGCAGCTGCTGATTAACCTGATCTCAATAGAATTGGGTGGGATTTGAGTGACTCCAGAGCCCAGACTTCTTTATAGTCCCTCCAGGGGTTCTTAATACAGCTACCCCTTCAGTTTACAAGCAGGGCTTCATAGATATATATATAAATATCAAGGAGCTGGGTATATAAATATCAATATATAGATATATAAATATCAAGGAGCTGGGTGTGGGGGTGCATGCCTATAATCCCAGCTACTTGGGAGGTTCTGCCAGGAGGATTTCTTGAGTCCCAGGAATTTGAGACCAGCCTGGGCAACAGAGTGAAATCCTGTCTCAAAAGAAAAAGAAAGGGCATGCCTATAATCTTATGCCTACAATCCCAGCACTTTGGGAAGGTGAGGTAGGTGGATCACTTGAGGCCGGGAGTTCAAGACCAGCCTGGACAAAATTGTGAAACCCCGTCTCTACAAAAATTAGCCAGGTGTGGTGGTGCATGCCTGCAGTCTCAGCTACTTGGAAGGCTGAGGTGGGAGGACTGCTTGAACCCAGGGGGCAGAGGTTGCAATGAGCCAAAATCATGCTATTGCACTCCAACCTGGGCGAAAGGGTGAGACTCTGATCTGGATTGAGTGTGGAGTCTGGGTATCTGTGTTTTTAAAAAGCTCTGTCAGTGGTTCTGTGTGCAGTTGGAATTATAAGCCAGTAAGCATCTGAAGATACCCTCCTGCTAGTTGGGACTCGGGGTATTGGGCTTTGGGTGTCCTGACCATTGTTCCCTGGCATAGGTCTGGTAAAGGATGTGGCCAGGCCTGCATACTGGGTGCCTGGCATGAAATCCTACACTGCCGTAACTGCTGGAAGGAGTTCAGTATGAAGCTTTCCAAGTACCACTGCTGGGCCTGCGGACAAGTGCTCCTAGGACTGCCGGGCTGTCCCTTCTTGTGGATGGGACCATCCCGTCCGAGTCTGCTTCAAGTGCAATAAAAAGCCCAGTGACCTTTAACCCTAGCCCCCTCTCCGAGTCAGTCCTTCACAATTCCTTAGGTTCTCAGGGTTAGAAACAGTCTTGTGAGGTAGGCCCTCCTCCTGGTCACGTGCTGTGGTGTGTGTCCTCTCTTCTCCAGCTCCCAGGACCACTTTCCCTCAGTGGGGGTGAGCCGGCCCTGAAGGTGTCAACCCCTCAGGGCAGGGAACAACTGTAGTCCCAACTCATGGAAAGATGAGCAACTCATTGCAAAGCGGAATGAACCTGAATCTGTTGCATTTATTTCAGTTAAAAATAATGAATATATATGTGTATATAGCTTATATATCTCTCTCCATATATACATATGAAAGGCACTCAGGGCGTATCGAGGCTGCTGCTGGCTGTGAAGACTTTGCACAGTCTCCCCCACACAGGGTGAGATGGCAGTGGCAGCACATCTTCTTCATGTGCCGAGCCAGGTCCACGCCCACCATGTGGCTGGCCCCTTCTTGCTGCTGCTCTTGGAGCCTTGGAAGCCTCTCCTGTCCTTGGCTCTTCCCTCCATGCTTCTCAGGTCCTTTCTGCCTGAAACGGCTTGAAGGGGATTCTCCCTGGGTCTTCTGGGAGTCGAATCCCAATTCTTGGCTTAAGTCTGTTTTAGTCAGAGACCACCCAACTTAGCGTGCAGGTCACTGGAGTGGGTGGAGGGTCAGAGGTCGGGTCTTTGGCCCTGATAAGTGGAAATGCAGGGACCTTGCTGCCTCTGGTCCCCTAGGAGACAGCAAAGAAGGAACTGGGCCTTCCCCAGCTGGGCTTCCTGCCCCGACGCTTCTGTCTCCACTTGGCTTTCCCAAAAGGTGGCGCCCAGCTCCTCAATCTAAGACCTGCCTCCCACCCCTTGGCCCCCTCGAGCCCACCATCTGCTTCTGAGTGTCACACTAGGATTTTCATTGCTTATTTTAAAGTGCCTTAATCCTTTGTTCCAGACACTCACAACCCCTCTAGCTCTCGGAGGGACGATCATGAGAAACCTTCCAGGGAAACAGAGCACAGAATGGACTCTTAGCTGTTTTTTTAAAGTCTATATAAATATTTCAACAGATCATAAAGAAAAAATTTATCTCTTTGGTCCTTGCAAGAGAAGTCAAAGGAATTTTTGTTTCTCTTCAAGAGCCTGGACATCTCTGTCTGTCATGACTGGAAAGAGCCTGTTGTGCTGAAATCCTCTCATCATGGTGGATTTGATCTTCAGTGGCCAAACATGAAGAATCAAAGTATAGTTCTTGACTGAACTGGTAGGTGGGTTGAGCTTTAGGGAAGTATGTGGCTGTCATTCCTGATGCACGTATCAGTGTGACATGAGCCCTGGAGTGTGTTGTCCCTCTCAGCCCTGCTTCTCCTGCCTCCTGGGACCCAGTGACTGGTGCCCTACTCTAGAACTGTGTACCATCCAATTTGCCATCATAGAGGAATCTTCTTGCATCTCGACTGTGCTGGCTCTTTCCTCTCATTCCATCAGTGCCTTCTGGCCACCATCTCTCTCCAGTTGATAGTGGCTTTTGAAGCAGAGGTCAAGTAAGGAGCATGTTTCTAGGGTGGTAATATTTTACCTGCAAATACTGCAGTCTATTACTCTGACAAATAAGAACTTTTTAAAAGCCATAGCTGGCTGGGCGCATTGTCTCATGGCTGTAATCCCAGCACTTTGGGAGGCCGAGGCGGGGGGATCACCTTAGGTCGGGAGTTCGAGACCGGTCTGACCAACATGGAGAAACCCTGCCTCTACTAAAAATACAAAACATTAGCCAGGTACGGTGGCGCACACCTGTAATCCCAGCTACTTGGGAGGCTGAGGCAGGAGGATTGCTTGAACTCGGGAAGCAGAGGTTGTGCTGAGTCGAGGTTGTGCCATTGCATTCCAGCCTGAACAACAAGAGTGAAACTCTGTCTAAAAAAACAAAAAACACCATAGCCAAGTACCCCCAAACCATGATCCTGTAGAGTGGATGTCAGTCTCATGACCACAGCCTGTTGTCCCCAGCCCTTCGCTAGATAGCATGCCCTGCCCAGATCAGTGTGCTGACTGGGACCAGAGCTTTGTGTTTGTCATGACTATTCCTTTATTTAGGGAAGGCAATAGCTGACGGTCATGTAATTCTCTCTAGTGACTAGAGGGCCTCCACGTTCTCACTCACCACTTATCCTGACTTAGAGCTGTTCCTCAGACCTTTCTGCAGCTGGGGTCACCTGGCAGACCCCCTTTCTGCAGCCGTGGCATTGACTGAGCAAGGCTCAGTGGTAGTAGTTTCACAGCTTGGGTTCTCTGGGTTACGTTCTGGCAGCTGTCGGGTCAGGGTCTGTAGAGGAATCCTTTTGCACAGTAGAAGAGATGGGGTATTAGTCTTGATTTTTCACTCCCTAGGTTTAAGATACATAGTCCTGGCTAGGCGCTGTCACTCATGCCTGTAATCCCAGGGCTTTGGGAGGCCAAGGTGGGTGTATCACTTAAGTCCAGAAGTTTGAGACCAGCCTGGGCAACGTGGCGAGCAAACCCTGTCTCTACCAAGAAAACCTCCCCCTAAAAGCTGAGTGTGGCAGTGCACGCCTGTAATTCCAGCTACTCAGGAGGCTGAGGTAGGAAGATTGCTTGAGTCTTGGAGATGCCACTGTACTCCAGCCTGGGTGACAGAGCAAGACCCTGTCTCAACAACAAAAACAAACCTATTTAACTATTATACATCTATAATTCAGCTTGATTTTCTCAAACGGAACACTACATAACCAATCAGCACCCAGATTAAGAAACAGAACGTGGCTATCCCCTAAGAACCCCTGGTCCCTCCCCCCACCAGAAGTAACCACTATCCTGGCATGTAGTAACAGAATTTAGTCCCCTCTCCTTTTCAGGGGAGCCACGTAAAGGCTTTTAATCACTTTCTGGTTTAAAAGACTTGCTCATAGGTACAGATAGTTGTTGAACATATCCCTGAGGGCTGTGTCTGGAGATTGCAACTTGTGGCCAAGAATGACGCGGTCTCCTGATCAATGAGACCCAGTGGGATCCTTAAACATCCCTTGGGTTTAACCGCTGATTTGTTTGGGAATGGAAAAGCAAAGAGAACCAGTATTTAGGTGCCTGTTACATGCCTGGCACTATACTAAGAGCTTTACATAGTTAATTCTCACAGCCAAACTGGAAGGTCCACAGTAGTGTTCTTGTCTTACAGCCTAAGGTGCTGGCTCCTAGAGGATCAGAAGCCCAGCATTGCCGGGCACACTCCAAGCTGGCCTGAGTCCAGGCAGGCCTGGACCCCTTCTATCATCATCGCCCTGTAGAGCTTCTCTCCCTGTTTTCCTTCCCCTTCACAGCTTGTGAATTCTTTTGCATTTCCAGGTAAGGTCAGTATCTTTTCCTTAGGAGTAAAGTTAAGAATCAAGGTACCTGCTAGTGTGGTCAGCAAGCTTAGCTTTGATCATTTCCATTGGCCTTGGAGATTCTCATGGCCTCTGGCAGTAACACTTTTTCACTAAAAGCAACTTTATCTTTCATTAAAAAGACTCACTGGCTGAGAGATTAAGCAAGTTGATCTAGCCTATATATAACATGAGCTAAGCTTCGAATTTTTTTTTTTTTTTTAAATTTTATAGAGATGGGGTTTTGCCCTGTCGCCAAAGCTGGTCTTGAACTCCTGGGCTCAAGCACTCTGCCGCCTTGGCCTCCCAAAGTGCTGGGATTACAGGGGTGAGTCACTACTCCTGACCAGCTTCCAATAGTTAAAAAAATTTCTGATTTAATGTTAATTTTGCAGCTATATTTGCATTTTCCATTTCAGACCTACCATCATTAGGGAAAGACAATGGAATCCACAATAGCAGTCTGTAATTCTTCTCATCATGAATAGGATATTTTAGTTACTATACAAAATTGGAGCACTTTCTAACTCCTAACTCTTAAATTGCACCTGGTATAATTTTTTTTTCTGTACTTTGGAAATTGTCACAGACTCATGAACACTAAAGTTTATAGGATATGGAGTTTTGTGGGATTAGATAATCTGTAATTTAGTGACAGGCTCATCTAACCAGAGCCATCTTTGAAACTAGCATTTGTAGACAGCAGGCCCTGGAGTCCTCCAGTACATAATGCTGTACTGAGGGACTTATCCACTGCCACGTTTTCAACGGCCATCTTAAACTGGCCATACCCTTAACTCTGGCCAGAATCTCTCTAAGGCTCTGGCCTTATCCTTAGATAACTCCATTTCCTGTCCAAAGATACTGGAACTTGGCCAAGCACGGTGGCTAGTGCCTGTAATCCGAGCACTTTGGGAGGGTGAGGTGGGAGATTCACTTGAGGCCAGGAGTTTGAGACCAGCCTGGGTAATATAGCAAGACTCTGTCTCTATGAAAACAAACACAAAAATACTGCAACACAAGAAGAGCCTGAATGGATTTCCCAGCCACCACGGCACCTCAGTTCTGGCTGCTCTGGACTACCAAGACCATTTGTGTCTGCGTCACCTTTGCTCAGATTATGGTGTCTACAGAGAATATCCTTTCTGGTACTGCAATAGCTGCTTTTATTCATGTGAAGGCAAGAGTGCAAGCAGGCAGGCAGGTAGTAGGAGCAAGCAGGGAGATGTGAGCGAAGATATGATAGGCAGGCCCAGGCCAGAAGGCACCATGGGAGACAGAGGCAGTCAGTCTTAAGGAAAGAAGGAGAAAAGGAGAAACTATTGAACTGAACCCACGAAGATCCTAAATGGAACTTCAGTAAGAAGCCCATTCTCCCCAACACAAGGAGCCTAATAGAGTCTTGAACTTGAGTAGGAGTCCAACTGGCTCTGCTACACTTATTAGCAGAAGATCTTGGGCACATCATTGTCTTGAGATTCAGTTTTTTTTCTTTAGTAAAGTGTGGAAACTTACTTCCTAGGGTTGTAGGAATGAAATCATGCTGGCCAAAAAAAGAAAAACCTTGTCCATCTAACATAACAAGTGTCTAATTGCGCCAAATGCTGGGGAAACGAAACTTCCTTGAGGTGTCTTTTACTCTGAGCCTTAAAAGTTGGGCTTTTCTGGATGAAAAGAAGTTGACTGGCTTGAGCAGAGGCCCAGGTGTGTGGGGCACAGGTTTGAAACGTGGTGTCCTGAGGGCACCAGGTGTGAGGCAGGGATGGCGCCACAGGATGGAGAGGCATATGAGGTCAGATCACAAAAGGCCACACACTCTATCTGAGGCACAGGAAGCCACTGAAAGCAAACATCTAGAAAGATCATGTCAGTGGCAGTACAGTGGATAGACTGGAGAGGACAGACTTAGAGTGGGACCAGAGTCTTTTAACAACGTGTACAAATGGAGAAATGCAAGAAGAAATGGAGTTTAGCCTGAAATTGTTTTTAGAGATGGTTAGGTGGAAGATTGAGACCAGGACAGAGCTAGATAGGGAGGGGCTGGCTTGGTCTTAGATGAAGGATGTCTCTGAGGACTCTTGTTGGGGGACACCTAGGAGTCTGGCAGTGCCCTCCAAATCATGTTGGGCCAGTTGGATTCTAGGGTATCCACAGCAACATGGGATATGAAGCAGTATTTATTTGTGGGCATTATTCTTTTCCTTATTATTTTTTTGAGATGGAGTCTCAGTCTGTTGCCCATGCTGGAGTGTAGTGATGTGATCTCGGCTCACTGCAACCTCTGCCTCCAGGGCTCAAGGGATTCTCCTGCCTCAGCCTCCTGAGTAGCTGGGATTGTAGGCATGCACCACCACGCCTGGCTAATTTTTGTATTTCCAGTAGAGACAGAGTTTCACCATGTTGGCCAGGTTGGTCTTGGACTCCTGACCTCAAGTGATCTGCCCGCCTTGGCCTCCCAAAGTGTTGGAATTACAGGTGTGAGCCACCGCCTCTGGCCAGTATTTGTGGGCATTTTTGATAACCAGTGTGTGCCATTCATTGTTATCTCTAGAAGGCTATAAGTAAGCAAACACTGAGCTAGTTAGCAAGGGGTCTATGACAGCTCAGTGCTGCTGTCAAAAATCACCTGCTCATTTGCTACTTTTCATTGTCATCTGGGGAGTAGGGCAAAATGAAAAATCCTTCAAGGCCAGGCACAGTGGCTCACACCTATAATCCCAGTGCTTTGGGAGGCCAAGGCGAGTGGATGGCTTGAGGCCAGGAGTTCTAGACTAGCCTGAGCAATATGGCAAAATTCCATCTCTACGAAAAAAGAAGCCCCAAAACCTCAAAAATCAGCCTGGTGTGGTAGCGGATGCCTATAATCCCAGCTACTCAGGAGGCTGAGGTGGAAGGATTGTTTGAGCCTGGGAGGTCAAGGTTGCAGCTGCAGTGAGCCAAAATCAGTCCTGTTATACTCTAGCCTGGGTGACAGAGTGAGACCTGTAAAAAAAGGAATAAAAATGCTCAGAGGTTGTAACATATTAATCTTTATTACATAAATGGTAACAAGCAAACTGGCCAAAATGCTTAATCAACTTCTTGGCCAAGTTTAACCCCTTTTCATGCAACCTAGACCACATTTTAGGTGCAGTGGTAACCAAGAACAAACTGCTGCTCTTTCCCTGCTACCACTGAGTCACGGAGGCAGAGGCTCAGGTATGTTCAAGAATCAGCCTCACCTATAATCCACCACCATGGCCCAGGAAGGCATCACTACTGGAGGTATCATGGACCTTAATACTGCTTTACAAGAGGTCCTGAAGGCCGCCCTCATCCATGATGGCCTAGCATGTGGAATTCGAGAAGCTGCCAAAACCTTAGACAAGTGCTGGGCCCATCCTTGTGTGCTGTCTGCAACTGTGATGAGCCTGCCTATGTGACTGGTGAAGGCCCTTGGTGCTGAACACCAGATCACCCTAATTAAGGTTGATGACAAGAAAGTAGGGGAAGGGGTGGTCCACTGTGAAACTGACAGAAGGAAAACCCCATAAAGTGGTTGGCTGCGGTTGTGTAGCATTAAGGACCATGGCAAAGGATGTTATCAAGGAGTTTTTGTTTTTGTTTTTGTTTTTTTTTGAGACAGAATCTCTCTCTGTCACTGGGCTGGAGTGGTGCAGTGGCATGATCTCGGCTCACTGCAGACTCCACCTCCTGGGTTCAAGCAATTCTCCTGCCTCAGCCTCCCAAGTAGCTGGGATTACAGGTGCACACCACCATGCCTGGCTAAGTTTTGTATTTTTGGTAGAGATGGAGTTTCACCATGTGGCTCAGGCTGATCTTGAACTCCTGACCTCAAGTGATCTACCTGCCTCACCTCAAGTGATCTGCCTGCCTTGGCATCACAAAGTGCTGGGATTATAGGCATAAGCCACTGCACCCAGCTCTTCTTTCATGTTTTAATTCAAGGGAGCTTTGCGTGTACTAAGTTTTCAAAAATGCATGTTGAAGGAACGTTTTTGTCTATACTTCGACACATACCCAATTGTCAAATTGTGTTCACAGCTCTCAGACTTATAGATTTAGAATCTCCTCAGGGACATGATCTTAACTGAAGACAAGGGAGATCCTAAACGGGCTTTTTGTCCTAGTGGTCAGCTGGAATGTGGGAGGAACAATTTCAGCACAAGAGCAAGTTGAAAGTTTTATCATCTTTTCTGGTGACTCTGTGGCTGACGGTACTACTTTAAAATGGAAGTGAGAAAACATTCGGGAAGGGGGCACCCAGATTTGAACTGGGGACCTCTTGATCTGCAGTCAAATGCTCTACCCCTGAGCTATACCCCCTTCACCTGCTGGGGACTCCTTCCTTGTCCACTTATGGTGACTCAATACAATCGAGTTCCACCCACACTGGAGTTCTGGCAAGCTTTGTGTTCTAAAGCCCCACCTTCTTAATTATCCATCATCTGCTTTGGCTTGTCCCTTGGCCACTAATAAACTGAAAGGGAATGCTTGAAAAATGACATCCTGGGCTGGGCACGGTTGCTCACACTTGTAATCCCAGCACTTTGGGAGGCCAAGGTGAGGTCAGGAGTTTGAGACCAGCCTGACCAACATGGTGAAACCCCGTGTCTGCTAAAACTACAAAAAATTAGCTGGACGTGGCGGCAGGCACCTGTAATCCCAGCTACTAGGGAGGCTGAGGCAGGAGAATTGCTTGAACCCCCTGGGAGGCGGAGGTTGCGGTGAGTTGAGATCACACCACTGCACTCTAGCCTGGGCTAACAGAGGGAGACTCTCTCTCTCTCTCTCTATATATATATATGGTGTGCATATGTGTGTGTTTTGTAAAAGCAGGGTTTCGGCATGTTGCCCAGGCTGGTTTCAAGTGATCCACCTGCTTGAACTCAAGCAGTCCTCCCATCTTGGCCTCACTTCAGCCTCCCAAAGTGCTGGGATTATAGGTGTAAACTGTGGAGCTTGGCCTTTGCTCTGTTCTTGATGGAAACAATAGCCATCTCTGACCTGGGGCCCTGCTGATAGCTGGAGAAGTGCTTTTTTGAGGTTGAGCAGTATGGCTCCTTCTTATCCCACTGGCAGGGGAGAGCTGAAGCCTCTCCTTTCAAATCTGGCACTTGTTGGTATGGAGTGTAAGGGCATAGGCCTGAGAAGCCCTTTCTCCTCTCACCTCCTTTCCAGGGGGAAGAGAAGCTGGGAGTAGAGCTGGCTCCTTCCTCCAATCTCAGGGAAGAAACAACACACTTGGAGACACAAATTTTTTTAATGTAAAATAACATTGAGAGTTCATCTAACCATCTATCTTAGAAATTCAGGTCAAGGGAAGAGATGCTGTTAGAACAGAGGGAAGTGGGTGACCTCTCCAAAGACGGACGTGCTCCGACGGAGGGTTGGGGTGTTCCTGCGGTTGCAAATCTTCTGTTGAACCCATTGACCAGTTTCAGATCAGCATTGTAGTTGTCATGGCCAGTCACCTGCTGGAGAGGATGCCCTTGAGGGCAAGAAGAGAGAAGCCTGAGCCTGCATTCGGTCCATCTCTTGGCTTCCCCATTCCCCCGGGTGTGGTAAGGAATGCCAATCGGGTAGTCACCGAATTCCCCATGACCACAGCCAACATGCAATCCTCAAATGTCCTGAACCTCTGGGCTGAAAAGCCGAGGGCTGGTAAGGTTGAGGGACAGAAGGCTTCCTAGAAATGAAACCCCGCACCAGGAATAATTGTGTGAAGACTGTGAATGGTTTGTGCTGGGACAGGAGGGGCCAGGAATTCTGGACTTGGCAGAGCTTGCCTTTCTCCCATGAGAAATGAGAAAAATCTCACCCTGTCTCTGACCTATGTGGATGAGATCAAGATCAATTGGGCCAAATGGTACAAAGGATCATGTGACTAGAGGAGTGGCCCAGGATGGTGGAGTTGGGCTGGGAGGAAGGTTTGCCCTGTTAGAAAAATGTCTCTCAACTCTTCCCCATTTTTGTTAACCTGGGCCTGGAAAATGAGCAGGATGCAGCAGTGAGGGGAACAGGGGCTTCAGAGTTGGGAAGAGCGGAATCTTAATCCCAGCTCAGCCCTTCTTGCCAAACCCCTTTAACTCAAGAAACTTGTTTCCCCAACTGTTCCAGGGTGTTAATGTGACAGTGAAAAGTGCCTAACAAATGGCTCATGCCTGTAATGCCAGCACTTTGGGAGGCTGAGGCCAGAGGATGACTTGAGCCTAGGAGTTCATGACCAGCCTGGGCAGCATAGGGAGACTCCATCTCTACAAAAAATAAAAAATTAACTGAGTGTAGTGGTGAACACCTGTGGGCCCAACTGCTTAGGGGACTGAGGTGGGAGGATTGCTGAAGCCCGGGGAGGTCAAGACTGCAGTGAGTAGTAATTGTGCTACTGCAATTCATGCAATCCAGCTTGGTTGACAGAGTGAGAGCATGTCTCAAAAAAAAAAAAACTTTCAGAAGTTTCATATTTGATAGTATTCAACAGAGCAGTTTGTTATCCATCTGTGTGGGACAAAGATCTGTAAACCAATTTCTGGGTTAAGAGAGATGACTTCAATTTTCTTGCTAAGAAAGCTGTCTGGATGTGGGATTTGATCACGAGTTCATCTGAGGATTAGATAAATCAGATGGATAGCTGGCATGTCCTCCATTCTGGGCCAGAAGCTGAGTGAGTCGAGCACGAGGCTGGGGCAAGGAAAGATCCAGCCAAGTTGCAGAGCAGGACAGGCTTTGAGTTGCAGGGGCAGTAACATGGGGGAGGCTCTGGCCAGAGGGTCAACTTAACAAATGGCCTTTCTGAATATTAATTCCTTCATCTGCAAAACCATGCTACCTGTGAGTGCCCAATCCTGCCTGCTTAAGCCACATGGTTGTTGGAAAATAATAAATAGCAAATAAGGGAAGGTCCAAACAAATAAATAAGTAGATAGAGACATCTGTGAATGATTAAGTGTTATGCAAATTGATGAATTAGTTAATTTGCATTTCTATTCAGAATTTGATGAGTAGTTATTCTGGGACAGATGTAGAGCTAGAAGCTGATGAAGGACCATGAATGTAGGGAACAAAATTTACGGTATATTATGCAAGGTGTGGGAAACCACTGAAAGTTTTTGTTCAGCCAAATGGCGTAATAAACAATGTTCTTTCAGGAAGATAAGCTGGTGGCCATGTGAGGACTGTGACTCTATCAGTTCTGTTTTCTGAGTTGCTCCTGAATTTGTTCTCTCCTCTCCAGTCCTACAGACACTGCTATAGTTCATACCTTAACATTTCTCATGTACAATAACCTCCTAAATGATCTTCTTACTTCTAGCCTTGACTGCTTTAATTCATTCTCCTTATGCACCTAGAGAATTTTATCCAATTATTTCTTGGCTTATGCATTCATATATTTGTTCATTCACCCAGCATTTATTGAGCTCTATCATGCATAGGGCCTTGGGAACATAGCAGTAATATTTGCTGATGGGTAGGTCTTAGCACATTGCTGCTCCCTATCCCCAATACAGCAAAGTGAAAACCTCTTAGCGTGTCCCACTACACCATTGACCAGCCTCTTACCATTCTCATGGCTCAGCATTCTTTTCTCTGCCTTACAATCTTTTTGCATTCTATATGCTATTTGCTATTAAAGTGGCAAGAAGGACTTTAGGATAAAGATTGAGTAAAATTATGCTTTGGAGATTTAATAGTGTGGTGACTTTGGGTAAATCACTTAGGCTCTCAGTTTTCTTGCTTGTAAACGTTGAGAAGTATAAATCATACCTTAAACATCCACTGTAAAAATCAATGAGATAAGGCATGTAAATTGATTAGCATGGCATCCTAGATCAGTTAGGTGTGTATTTGTTTATAAGTAGCAGAAAATCTCACCATTGATGTTTAAACAAATAAATATGTAACAAGAGACTGAAAGTAGTTTTTGATGTTGATTTGATGGCTCAAAAATGACAGAGCTGAATTTCTTGACCTTTCCCTGATGCTGGTTACCTCATGGTTATAAGATGGCTGCCAGAGTTCCAGACTTCACATCTATATCCAAAGTGGAAAGAAAGAGGAAGGGACAGTGCCTGCCATGTTACTTCCCCTTTTATTATGAAAGCAAGGCAAAGCTCTACTAGACCTTGAATGGGAAGTAGCAGACTTCCTATTAAATTATTTTGTACAGAAATGGATCATATGGCCTTCTCCACCTGCAAGGGAGGTTGGAAATTTAGAGAAGAAGAAAATTCCAGATTGGTTGAGACAAATTATGATTTGTCACTTGAGGATGAGCACATTAGCACTTCGAACAAATCTGAAGTCCTGTTAACAAGAAAGAAAAGAGAATAGTATTCAGGAGCAATTCTTACTGTTTCCCCTGAAATGGCATGCATGTGCATATCCCTAGGCATCTGCACATGGTATTTCACGTCGGCTACAACACTCTGCTCCCGCACTGTACCTATACAATTTTGTATCTTTTTTTCCAATATCAGAAGCAATTTTCAATTTTGTCACTTATTCAGTATCATTATTTTTAAAGGATACGCAGGAATCCATTATCTGGTTGTAGCGTGGTTTATTTAACCGTTTTTCAATAATTGGATGTTTATGTTGTTTCAATTTATTATTATATAAGAGGAAAATTTAGTTTTGTTAAGTTTGTGTTCTCGGCCACATACATTACACAGATTATCTCATTCAAACCTTGAAACATTTCTGTGTGGTAGGCATTATTCTCATTCAGCAGTCACAGATATCTAGGTGCAGAGGAGTTAGTTTTCCCTAAGTCCTACAGCTAATGAGCGTCAGCAGTCAGCATAAGGATTCACAGAGAAGATGATTTAACTGCCAAGCCTGGGCTTCCTCACTGGAATCCACACTGAGATGGACACAGCGAAAAGCCACAGCCACACTAAGGTGTGTATCAGACCTCTTATGACCTTGTAGCTTCCCCATCTCTATGGCTTTTGGGCGTCTACTCCTGAACTGCCACTCTGGATAGACCCTGTCCAACTTCATGGGTTCACAGCCTATTGCACTTCACCTCCTGCTCCCAGGTTCCTTGTTGAATCTGGGGTATGAGACACAGTGGGACCCTCTCAACATCCACACACGTGTAACCTGAAAGTGTGAAGGAATTAATGTTTTGCAGGGCAAAACTTTGACCAATGGGAGATGGAAGCCATGGAATAAAGTCTTCACCTCACACTCCCACCCCTCCATGGACACTCTAAGTCATAGTCATGCTATGGCCTTGGGAGGCTGTCTAGTGAGATCAAGCAATCAGTCTCACTTAATACCTAGCAATGGACAGCTCAGTAAGGCACCCCATGTTGGTTCTTCCTCCTTTCTTGCTTCCTTCACCTTTTTCCTCTCGCCTATTTCCCTGATATTAGACCCTTTAATAAAGTAATTGCACGTAAATGTTTGCAACTTCAGCCCAGTTTTCTGGGCAGCCCAGGCTAAGACAGTGCATAAAGTTTTTTCATTATTTGGGATGATTTTCTTTTGTCTAAAAAGGTTTCTGCTGTTGGATTACTGAGTTTAAAAGTATGAATAGCCCCATGCCTTTGAGAACATTACAACAGTCTTCAAATTTACGCAGCTCTGGATCTTGGGTCACCCTGTAGATGATTATAGGGTCAGACGGCACCATTCATTACTGAGCCAAGGGCAAAGCTAAGGTCCTACTGGCAACGACTCACAGAAAAGGCTGTAAGTGGGAAGGTTTATGACCACATTGAATCAAAGTTGGTTCAATGATAATGTATGGAAAAATATAATCTTTGCTGAAAAGAAATTTTAACTCCATTTTTGTATGTGTTCCCAAGAGAAAGAAAACCTGGGCACACAGCCTTAAAGAGTGCGCTGGACCCTGGTAATTGTTCTAATTTCCGGTGACTGATAACTTGGACAGCTCCTTGTGGGAACAGCTTCTGAATTTGCTCAGTCACAATCACAGACTTTCCAGGAGAATCCAAATATCAGATACCTCAGTGGGTAAGAAATGGTCATAGCCTAGGCCCTAATAAGAGTCCAGGGGAAGGCTTTCAGTTGTTCAGGTGGGGCCTGCTAAGGTGTGTGCAAAATGAATTATAACAATCTTCAAATTTATCCAGCCCTGGCCCTTGGGTCAACCCATAGATGACTGTGAGTCAGAGCAGCAGGCCCCACCCACACAACTGAAAGCCTTCTCCTGCACTCCTATTAGGACCCAGGCAATGAGAATGTCTTACTCAGGGAGGTGTCTGGTATTTGGTTTCTCCTGGAAAGTCTGTTGCTGTGACTGAGCAAACTCAAAAGCTGTCCCTGCAAAAAGCTGTCCAAATTATCAGTCTCTCTTCAAATATGTGCTTCCGGAGCTAGACAGATTCCAGACCCATCTGTCTGCCCCAGAAGCCTGCTACCTCTTTCTGGCTTCTTTGGGCCCTGTCTAATGGACTTCTGATTATATCAGTAGCAGAGTGAGCCCGGTTATATATGAGGAAAATAAATCAGCAGGGAGCACTCACCTTATGATGCATAGAGAATGAGCTGCTCGCTGGAAATGCAAATTTTGAAGGATGAAAATCTCACTTCTGAATACATAATGGTCTCTAATTAACTCACAGGTAATTGGAGCAATTACCAGGGGCCAGAGCCCTTCTTAAGGCTGTGTGCCCAAGTTTTTTTTCCCCACTTGGGAACATATACCCAAATGGAGTTAAAATTCCTCTTCAGCAAAGAGTATATTTTTCCATGCATTATCATTGAACCAACTTTGGTTGTATAAATATAGTCATAAATGTTCCTATTTATAGCCTTTTTTGTGAGTCATTGCCAGTAGGACCTTAGCTTTGCCCTCAGTTCAGTAATGAGTGGGGCCAGCCAGTAAATAAGCATGGTAGCCTGAGGAGTTCTACGTGGTCTGTGAGCTGCTTG
Organism: Piliocolobus tephrosceles; assembly: GCF_002776525.5. NCBI lineage: Eukaryota > Metazoa > Chordata > Mammalia > Primates > Cercopithecidae > Piliocolobus > Piliocolobus tephrosceles. The sequence goes on along the minus strand of NC_045439.1, from coordinate 89,959,542 downwards.
ATTCCTCTCTGCTCCACTGACTTCCACCTTGTGTCTTGATTTTTTCTTGGTGTCCTGATGAGTCAGAGTCCAGTTCCCAGTCTTCTCACTTCATCCAAGATTTGTGGCTTGTTCCTAGCTTCTTGGGAGAAGAGTGGGAAAGGAGAAGGAAGAGATGGCCTCCTCTCACTGGCTGGTTCTGAGCAGAGAGTGGGTTGCAGGGATATAAGCTTCTCAGGGTGGATCTTATAAATATGGTTCCCAGGGAGACCTCAGTGCTCATGATATGAGCCATGGGCTGCTGCCAGGGCCTGGGGGACTCCTGGGGTGCAAATTAGAGCAGGATTAATATTTTAGCTCTGTTGAGTTTAGTAAACTCTGCGCTGTACAAAGAAAATTAGATTTGTGTGCTAGGAGGCTTTGGTTCCTATTTCTAGTCTTGATTGACTATGTAATCTTGCCCCTTCCCTGTTCCCAAATGAGTAGGCCAGACTAGAGTAGGAATAGCAAGGGTTTGTCAAGCATGCCATCGTCGCCAGGTCCTCCACTCATGGCTGCTGTTGCTAATCAATTACAATTTATTTTACCCTGAACCCAGGCTTGGACTCACAATTCTTAACAGTCCATGCCTGGTAATCACACCAATTGATTCGAGTTGACTTAAAATGCAGCCTGTTTACTCAGGGTCAGATGATCTCCAAAGTCCCTTCTACAAACATCCTGAAAACTGGTTAGTTCTAAGCAGGTGAACATCAGAATTGAAAGCTGGTTTACTGTAATGATTTGCTTAGCAAAGCTTCCCTATGCCCTCCACAAAGAACTCTATTAGTTTTCTTAGCTTCATAGCCAATTACCACAAACTTAGCAACTGAAAACAGTATTTTTTATCACTCTAAAACTTCCATTTATTATTTTATAGTGTTGTAGGTCAGAAGTGGAGGCAGGCATGGCTAAGTACTCTGCTTAGAGTCTCACAAGGCTGAAATCAAGGTGTCTGTCGGCTGGGGCTTTGGGAGTAAATCTGTTTCCAAGTCATTCAGGTTGTTGGCAGAATTCAGTTCTGTGTGGTTGTAGAACTGAGGTCCTCATGTCCTTGCTGGCTGCTGGCCAGGGCTTGTTCTCACCTTTGAGAAGCTGCCTGCATTTCCTAACTTGTGCCCTCTGTTTTGCAACAGGGATCAAATCTTCCTCAAATCTCTCTTTGCCTTCTGCCTTCCTCTTATGCACCCAGCCAGAGAAAGTTCTCTAATTTTAAGGGCTCATGTAACATTACATTAAGTTACTGGTTAACTCACCCTTTTGAGTTCAATTGTGCCACATGACATAGCGTAGCCACAAGAGTGATATCTCGTTGTCGTTGCAGATTCCAGGGGATTAGGGTGAAACATCTTTGGGAGGTCATTTAAGATATTCTGTCTACTGTCCTTAATTAGAAATATCACAGATTCTATGTGAATAAAGTTGGAATTAATGGGCTTAACAAAGATGGAATTAATGAGTTTGACAAAGATGGAATTAGTGGGTTTGATAAAGATGTTGCTCCATTCATTTAACAGTCAAGTGCATATTAAAACCAGGCACCCTGTCTTCAAGAAGCACACAGTCTAGTGGGAGCCAATAATTACACAACAATATAGGGGCTGTTTCTAACAGAGGTGGGTATAAAATATATTGGTGGTGATGAAGAAGAAATAACCAATTCTGCCTAGGGCAGTGCAGGAAGGGCGTGATTACCGGGGAAAAGTTTGCTAAGAAATAGACATTTTCATTGGGCATTAAAGGATGCAGTTTTGCCTCTGAATTGTATTTGGTAAGTGCCCTTTCTTTCCCCCAAAATCTCAATTTCCTCAGAACTATCATGAGAAGTTTAAAGAAGATGAGGTCTATAGCCCATTTCATTTCTATTGTCATTGAAATTTAAATTCTGGGCACATGAGTGGGCAGGAGATGGTAGTGAAAATGATTGAGGATAAAGAAGGTGAGAGAATCCTAGAGATGGTCTTTTGTCTGCCCGCCTCCTTGACTTTTAGTGTCAGCTGCATTCCTCTGTCCTGCTCAGGAGAGAGGTCGGGGATGTGGTCTAACATCAATTGGGATGCAAAAAAAGATTGAAATTCAAACTGGCATAAACATGAAGGGATTCAAGACTAGAGACCCAGAGGTAGGGAGATGTGGAGGTTGACTTAATCTAGTGGCACACCTTCTATTGCCCTGCGATCTTCTTGGCTCTGCTCTTCGCAGGCTAGCAACAGAATGGGTGCTAATGTTCTGCACCACACATGTGGTTGCAGTAATATCTAAAGAAAGAACCACCAGCAACCTTTGCTAGAGTCTCATTGGCTCCAGTTGGACCAATCCTGAGGACACAGGAAAACCTTATGTTGAAAAATGTCATCCTGGGGTCTCAACCTATTCATTGGTAAGGAGGATGGGAGCACCACGACTGACTTAGACCAATCAGGATGCACCTCTAAGCTGTTACACATTGGGGGAGGGGCGGAGCCAACCAAAATATCTGCTCCCTGGCTCTGAGTCCTGGCCTCTCATCTCAGAGCACTTAGGGCTCTATCTGGGGTCTAGTGATTGATCTAGCTTTGCTAGAGCACTGATGATGGAACAGTTAGTATAATATGACTTCATTATCAGAGAAGTATATGCAAAAGGGCCTTGCAGGGAGGCATGGGTTGTTCCACACATGAGGCATTGTGTCAGTAGGTCAGTGTCTCTAACAAGACCCCATGGCGGTGACTACATGGGATGAATCTCAGAGACTACTTGTGCAAGCTTTTGTAAATAGGCCATATTCTTAGAATAAAACATATTACAATAAAACAAATTACACCCAGATTAAATGCCCTTTCTCTTTAAATCAAGCCTTCCTTTTATTCAGGCAAAAAATTACATTCGAATGCAGAGGCCCTTTGCTTCTCCATGCTGTGGCTCTGCACCATTGGTTCTGTCTCATTTTAGAGGTGCAGGAATTTATAATTGGTTTTCCAATTGTCACCAAGGCACCTTAATGGCTTTTTACAAATTATTTGTTGTATGAACAGCATTAATAGAAACCAAACTGCAAAAAAAAAAAAAAAAATTACCCCATGCTCTGACCACTGCCACACAATCAAGCTGTTTATATTCATCCATTCTTTGTTCAAGTGTTTGCTCATATGCACACAAAATTTAATCACAGGACAGTCATCATTTATATTGGCATATTCTGAGCATATTCTGTGTTTATTGTGTAATTGTCATAATTATACTTTTTAAATGGCTGTGTGGTCTATAATGGGTTTCTGGAAATGAAAATTGACTATCTCTGATACGACCACTCCTTTGACTCCCCCTACATCCCAACCAGATTTGGAATTGGTTTAAGGTTAATTTTTCCTTCATGCCCATTTAATTTTTGCAGAAAGAGAGTTATTGCTCTCAGGTGAAGGCAGGTGAGCATGAATTGTATGTTTCTAAAGGAATACCTCCTACTTCTGCAGGAAAATTTTTTAATAATCTTGCTATTTTAATTGCATATATATTTTTTCTTGACTCTATTATTTAAGAATTACACCTTGTATAATTCCCAAAGGCATTTTGTGGGTTAGCAATAGAGACAGTGTGAAGCCTAATTAGGAATTTGTCTTAAAATAGGACTGAGTCCTGGTGCAGGGAAAGGAAGTATGAATAAGACAGTGCAGGGGTTGCAAATCCCTGGTATAGGTCCATAACTCTCCCTTCCTTCGGAAGACATCGCTATGATGCTCTTCCACACCAGCTTAGGTGCAACCTTAAAGGCATTTAAAGACTGAATTGTGAAGAGATTGGAAGGAGTATCTCTTGGGCTCATCTAGCTTTTCCATGGATTGGACTCCCACTGAATTCTGGAGGGTGTTTAGGTGACTTGTGTTATATTTTTTTCCTTGAGATGGAGTTTCTCTCTTGGTGCCCAGGCTGCAGTGAAATGGCATGATCTTGGCTCACTGCAACCTCTGCCTCCTGCGTTCAAGTGATTCTCCTGCCTCAGCCTCTCAAGTAGCTGGGATTATAGGCACCTGCCACCATGCCTGGCTAATTTTTAATATATTTTTTAGTGGAGACTGGGTTTCACCTTGTTGGGCAAGCTGGTCTTGAACTCCTGACCTCAGGTGATCCACCTGTCTTGGCCTCCCAAAGTGCTGGGATTACAGGCATGAGCCACCGTGGCCAGCCTAGGTGACTTGTTTTACAGAGTGTTCCAATAAGCATCCTGCAGCAGTACCACACTAGAGAGTTTCTTTTTAACTTATTTTAGATTCGGGGGTACATGTGCAGGTTTGTTATATAGGTAAACTAGTGGCATGGGGGTTTGCTGCGCAGGTTATTTCATCACCCAGGTACTAAGCCTAGTACCCAATAATTACTTTTTTTCTGCTCCTCTCCCTCTTTCCACCCTCCACTCTCAAGTAGGCCCTGGTGTCTGTTGTTCCCTTCTTTGTGTCTGTGTGTTCTCATCATTTAGCTCCCACTTAAAAGTGAGAATATGTGGTATTTGGTTTTCTGTTTCTGTGTTAGTTTACTAATGATAAGGGCCTCCAGCTTTATTCGTGTTCCCGCAATAGACATCATCTAATTCTTTTTGATGGCTGCATAGTATTCCATGGTGTATATACCACATTTTCTGTATCCAATCTGTCATTCGTAGGCATTTAGATTGAGTCACGTCTTTGCTATTGTGAATAGGGCTCCAATGAACATTCATGTGCATGTGTCTTTATGGTAGAATGATTTATATTCCTCTGGGTATATACCCAGTAATGGGATTGTTGCATTGAATAGTAGCTCTGTGTTTTGCTCTTTGAGGAATTGACATACTGCCTTCCACAATAGTTGAACTAATTTATACTCCTACCAACAGTATATAAACTCCCTTTTCTCTGCAACCTTGCCAGCATCTGTTATTAATATTTTTTGACTTTTGAATAATAGTCATTTGATATGAGATGGCATCTCATTGTAGTTTTGATTTGCATTTCCACATTATAGAGTTTTTATGGACAACTCTTTGCCTTGAACTATTCATGGGATAAAGAGGGGAAATAGATATTATGATTGAGAACTTCAGAGGGTGTTCTACATGGACACTGCCTCATTTTATTAATTTCACCTCCCTGGTCCTCTTCCTGTTTCTCCCACAGTCCTCTTTGTAAGAGGTCCACCATCTGATGACTGCATCCTTCCTCAGAACAAATTACCCTACTCCACCTCAGAGCAGTGATTCTTCCATATGTTATGGAGTTCTTCTTGGCCTAAGTTTTTGCTGGCTCCAAAGCCAGGACTGATGAGCTATGGACCCATGGGTTGGGGTGGTTGATGGGGTAGGTACGTGTATGACTGAACTTCTCACAACCTAGAATACCTGGGGAATTTTCATTATTTGAGGGCCAATATTTTTGTTTGTAAAAATGAAGGAAAGCTGCAATTGGGTTGCAAACTATCATATTTTGAAGTTTATGTTTTATAAATGAACAATTCTAAAACAAAAATGTCCTATAACAAATCTGCTCTGAAGAATTAAATCACATTGAACTCTCGGTTTGATGATGGGCTACACATTTTATGCTCCACGCTGAAAACATTTGCTTTCAGTTTTGTCACGGTAGCTCAGTGACTCTGTTTGCTCTCATCCGGAGATGACATCAAAACATGAACCTTTGAGACCTCTGGGAATAGAAGGCTGTGCCTAGTGGACCCTTGGGCTTCTCTTGTGAGGGCCCTGGTTTGGACCTACACTCTGGTCTTACACCTTAGATGATCATGGCCTTTGATTCCTTCTTGAAATGCCCAAGATGAAATACTTCATCATCTCAAGTGTTAATTTTTTTCTAAAGACTAGCCTAGTCTCCTGTAACGAGCTTGCATTTCTTATTAATAGTACTTCAGCCTTACTTCTTATGAAACATTAATCCTGATCTCCTTTCTGGGCCTGCCCTCATTCCAAGGAGCCTTCATATTAATTGAGAAAACCTTGCCTAAACCATCTGGGATGGATGGTGCTGTCTTCAAATAGTTTCTGTGTAACTTCAAATTTCTTTTGAAGAGCAGAGGGATGTTTCAGTTTATCTCACTACAAGTGACCATCTTAATAGTACTGACTTTTTCTTTCATCATAGTGTATTCTGTGTTCTTCAGTTGGCTCTGAATAATATCGTGGTGTCAGATGGGGTGACTTGGGCATGTCCAATATCCCCATTTCTCTCTTATGAGGTCCTAACCCTCATCATCACCACATACACTGTGGTTGGTATGATGGATCACTTCAAGAGTTTGTATCTTGAAATCACTCTGTCACTTGAACAAATAGATGTCTGATTTATGTTTCTCAAACTCCACGGGGGCAGATTTTATGTACTGAAGTGTTTCATGATCTACTGTGTGTTGGACTGTTAATTTGTTCTTTTCCTTTTTCTAAAATTAATTTTCCTCTCCCCTCCCCTCCCTCTCTCCCTTCCCTTCCCTTCCCTTCCCTAGATGGAGTCTCACCTTGTTGCCTTGTCTGGTCTGAAGCTCTGGCCTCAAGCAATCCTCTTGCAATCCTCCTGCCTTGGCCTCCCAAAGTGCTGGGATTACAGACGGCAGCCACTGTACCTGGCTTAACTTGTTTTTTCAATGAGACTTTGGGACAACATACTGAGTTTGGGGGTTGTGTCAGTCAGACGGGTTAGCACTATGCTATAAATAACACCTAAATCTCACCTGTTTAAATCAGTAAAGGGTTATTTTTGCTTTTGCTACAATTTCAACCCTGCTTTGGCAGGGGAAACTTTTTCATGTCTCATGCAGATATGGAGGCTGACAGGGGCCTCACTCTCTGTCTGTTACTGGTCTCCATGGCAGGAAGAAGGAAGGGAATGTGATAAATTGTACGTGGAAATTTTGTTTGTTTCATTTTATTTTTCTTTTATTAAACTTTCTTGAGGTGTAATTCAAGTATCACAAACTGCATATATTTAAAGTGTACCTTTTGATGCATTTTGAGACATGCATGTACCTTTGATATCCTCACCATGATGAAGAGAATAAACATTTTCATCACCCCCAAAATGTTCCTTGTTTCACATGCCTCTCTCCACTCCTGTCTTCATGCAACCAGGGACCTGCTGTCTGTCAATGCAGGTTGATCTCCATGTTCCAGAATTTTTTTCATAAATAGAAGCACACAGCACTTACTCTTCTACTGGCTTCTTTCACGCAGCTCAATGATTTGAGGAATCACTCATGTTGTATGTGTATCAACAGTTCATTCTGTTTTATTGCTGAGTGGTATTCCATTGTGTGGCTATACCACAATTTATTTATCTATTCCTGTACATGGAAAGTTGGTTTGTTTCTGGTTTGTGATGATCACAAATCAAGCTTATAAGAACATTTGGGTACAAGTCTTTGTGTAGACTTGTGCTTTTATTTATCTTGGATGCATACCTAGGAGTGAAGATGTTCCAAAGTGGTTGTACCATTTCACATTCCCTTAGCAGTTTATGAGAGTTCCAGTTGCTCCACATCTTCACCAACACATGGTATGATCAGTTAAAAAACTTTTCACCCTTCTAATAGGTGGATAGTGGTATCTCAATGTAGTTTTAATTTGCATTTTCCTAATGACTAATTATATTAAGCATTTTTCATGTGTTTATTGGCCGTATTGTGGAGTATCCTCGGGTGCTATGCTCCGGGGTTTGCTCTGGTGTGTCAACTTGGTAGAATGACTTTTATCCAATTTTTTTTTCTAGTGAGGCTTCTAGTTAGTACAATATCTACATACTGTAGCACTAGTTAGCATCCCTGTTCCTACTTTGTTTTAATCTGAACCAGTTTAGCCCTTTCATTTCTCTCCTGACCCGTGGCTAGTTTATGGGCTCCCTATAAAAAGTCCCCTCCCATTCTCTCGGTCCCTGTGTCCCCAGGATGTTCTGTTTTTCCAGGCTTTGCCTCCTATTCCTGTCTGTCTGGTTGACTTGAGTGGCAGATCCTTTGCTTTAAACCTGATTTTTTCTTCTCAACCTGCTTCCCTTTTCCCTTTAACATTTTTGGGCTGGGATTTCAGAGCTACCCTGACCCTGATACTCTTTTGACTCAAATTTACACCATGCCCCAGAGTTGAATGTGAGCCCCTACCTGTTCTGGCATCATCCAGTTCCTGGGGATTCTATCCCTAGCCAGAAAACTGCATAGCCTTCTCTCCCAGGGTCACCCAGACAGCCCTGCAAAGGAAGCGATATTAAGCAGGACAGTTTGTAGACTGTAAAGAATTCATGAGAAAAGTAAGATGACATAAAATCCATTCTGTTCATCTAAAAAAATCTAACTAGCCAGGTCCAGTTGTAGTTCCTCTTGTATCTCCTGCCAAGAGTGTCCTCTCTTCTAGCATCAGTCAATCTGAGACTGAAAGTCAGTGCAGGGTGCAGGGTTTCCAAGGTTATGGGAGACTCTGGTTGATACTTGCAAACAACTGACAAGATGAATCAGTATGTGTCCTAGCAGGAGGCTAAAGGTGGATGGTTAAGTGTCTGGCAGACCCAGCCATGATAATGAAAGCTATCTGTCAAGGAAGGTTGGGCTCCAGAAGGGGGTTTGGCTAACAGAACTAAAACTCAGAGATGGGGCCTCAAGCCAGAAGTACAAGCTAAAGCAAGTAGATTGTGTCTGAGAATCTAAGCAGAAGCTACCTGTGAGGTCTAGCTTTGCATCCAAGTCTGGCACACAGGACTGTTGAGGACACTGAGGCCTCAGGCAAGGGCTCAAGTTTCCATGGTTTGTACGGGTCCCACGAGCTGGGGAGGGTGGGGGTTCAGGCTGCTCCAGCTGTGGGTGCTGATGAGAGTGAAGGGGTAGGCGCCAGGAAGAGTGTGACGAAGGAAGGCATGTGTTTGGCTTATTTATAGAAGACTAAAAATGAAAATCCCTTCTAGATGCAAACACTCACACTCCTGCTAAAGAACCCAAGAAAAGAAGCACACAAATCCAGTTTGTGGACAAAGATTCTTCCTAAAGGTCTTAGCCTGTTATCTCATTTGTAGAAGTCACAGGTGGAAACTGTGATAATTCTGGCTCTTTCCTGTTATGGCCACCCTGCAGGGGACAGGGCCACTTGGAAGCACTTGAGCCTGGAAGAAGACATGCCTCCATTCAGTGGTGGGGCAGGAAGGGTGGAGGACTGGTCGTGGAGGAAGTCCAGTAAGCAAGTGAAACACAGCAGCCCTTCTCAACCTCATTGTGTATACACATGGGGAGCTTGTTAAAATATGGATTTTGATCCAGTAGGTTGAGGGTGGGACACAAAATTATGCATTTCTAAGTTCTTAGGTGATGTCTGGTGCTGGTCTCTGGACCATACTTTGAGTAGCCAGGAAATATGGTATGCAGAGGGTGGCAGCAAGTATGAGGACAGCAAGGCAAAAAACTGTTGTCAGAGAGTAAAAGGGTGATGAGAATATTTGTATAGGTAGTGAAAATCAGTAACAGGGGCAAGCAGCAGGTGACATTCAGATGGAGATCCACAGTGTGCTATGCCTGCATGGGATGCTGTTAGTGGGAGCAGATGTGGTGTGGAAAGAACATAGATATTGAAGCCAGATGGACTTGGGTTTGATGTCTGGGTCAGCTTTTTACTGGCTATTTAACCTTGATCAATTTAGCTCGGCTCTCTGGGGGAGAGTTTACATATTGGTGCAAACTTTATTGGATTGTTGTGAATATTAAATATTTCAAGCTATGTAACAAATTGACATTGTGTGCCTCCTGATATGAAGCACTGAGACAAAACAGGATTATATCTGTTATTTTTGCAAAAACAAAAAAAAAACCAAAAAAGCACATAATACAAATGTAACCATGTGGAAATCTGAAGCAAACCAAAATGTGATATCCTGCAATGGAACTGGGTTAAACTCTTCTAAAATATTATGGTCATGCAATGGAACAGAACAGAGAGCCTGGGAGTAAAAATGCACACTTACAACCATCTGATCTTTGACAAAATCAACAAAAATAAGCAATGAGGAAAGGATTCCCTCTTTAATAAATGGTGCTCAGATAACTGGCTAGTCATATGCAGAAGAATGAAACAACCACCACCTTTCACCATAAACAAAAATTAACTCAAGATGGATCAAAGATTTAAATATAAGACTTAAAATTATAAGAATCCTAGAAGAAAATCTAGGAAATGCTATTCTGGACATTGGCCTTGGCAAAGAATTTATGGCTAAGATCTCAAAGGCAATTGCAACAAAACCAAAAATTGACAAGTGGGACCTAATTAAATTAAAGAGCTTCTGCACAGCAAAAGAAAAGATCAACAGAGTAAACAGACACTCTATGGAGTGGGAGAAAATGGTCACAAGTTATACATCCAAAAAAGGTCTAATATCTAGGATCTATAAGGAACTTAAACAATCTAACAAACAAAAAAATAAATGATGCTGTTAAAAAGCGGGCAAAGGACATAAACAGACATTTCTCAAAAGAAGACACATACACAGCCAACAAATATATGAAAAAATGCTCAACATCACTAATCATCAGAAAAATGCCAATTGAAACCACATGAGATACCATCTCACACCAGTTAAAATGGCTATTACTAAAAAGTCAAAAAATAACAAACTCTGGCAAAGCTGTGGGGAAAAGGGAACACGTATATACTGCAGGTGGGAATGTAAATTAGTTCATCCACTGTGGAAAGCAGTTTAGAGATTTCTCAAACTTAAAACAGGGCTACCTTTTGACCCAGTAATCTTATTACTGGGTATATATACAAAGGAAAGTAATTTTTTCTACGAAAATGCAGTCACTCACTATGTATGTTCATCACAGCACTATTGGAGATAGAATCAACCTAGGTACCCATCCATGGTGGACTGGATACAGAAAATGTGGTAAATATACACCATGAAATTCTGTGCAGCCATAAAGAAGAATGAAATCATGTCCTTTGCAGCAAAATGGATGGAGTTGGAGGCTATTATCCTAAGTGAATTAACACAAGAATGGAAAACCAAATACCACATGTTCTCACTTATAAGTGGGAGCTAAACGTTGGGGTATGCATGGACACAAAGACAGGAATGATAGACACTGAGGACTCCAAACGGAGGGAGGGAGGTGTGCAATGGCTGAAAAACTAACTATTGGGTACTACACTCACTACCTCCATGATGGGATCATCCTTACCCCAAACCTCAGCATCACACAATATATCCAAGCCACAAAACTACACATGAAACCCCTGAATCTAAAATAAAACTTCAATTAAAAAATTATTATGGCCACGAAATACAAGTAGTTCAGAGAAAGCCATCTGCATATATACACATATGCGTGCACACACACACATTCTTACATGCACACATATATGGAGGAGAGAGATTCAGAGAGAGAGAGATAAGACACATGTGGTAAAATATTAAATATGGCTACCCCTCATTTTGCAAAGAATCTGAGGGAGAAGAGAGACTGAGGGAGCAGGCCAGCCTGAGTCTCCACAGTCTTTCAGGCTGTCGGCAGGAAGTCCACTCAAGGCCCTCTGGACCGTGCCAAGGACAAGCCTTTCTGCTCTTTTCCACCGATGTGGATAATGGAAGCTACTTCTTAACTTTGGCCTCACTGTTAATCACCTGGAAACTATACTTATGCAATTAATTTTAGGTGACAGGGTTCTAAGGTCATTGAGAAGCTATGCATGCTTTCTGTCTCTTTACTTCCCTTTTCACCTGCTCCTGAACCCACTGCATCAAAGTATTCTCTGCTGGTTCTATTGAATCCCCACTGGAAAAACTTTCTAACTGTCCAATCCAGTAGACACTTTCGACTATTTATATTATTTGGCCTCTTGAAATACACTTGGATTTGTTCACTAATCCCTCCAACCCGAAACTCTTCTGCCCTGGCTTCCTTGTGACTCTTTCCTGGTCTCATAAACGAAGGGGCATCACCTTCATCCACCTTCACTTCTGGGAAGCTTCATCCCAGCCATCTACATGGTTACTTTTTGCCCAGGTTTTCCTTAAATGTTGGGATTCTCTGGTGCTCAGTTCATTATCTTTTTTTCTTCTTTCTCCACAATATGCTTCATTCTTTTTCTCCCTCTCTTCTTCTTCAAGTCAGGACACTTCTAGTTGCATGTGACAAAAACTCCACTCAATTCTTGTCTCAAAATTTTTAATTGTGGCAAAATAAATGTAACATAAAATTTATCATCCTAATCAGTGTTAAGTGTGTAGTTCAGTGGTGTTGAGTACATTCACATTATTGTGCAACTAATCTCCAGTATGTTTTCATCTTGTAAAATGGAACCTCTGTACCCATTAAGAGCTCCTCATTCTCCTTCATCCCAGCCCTGGCAACCACCATTCTTCTTTCTGTCTCTGTAAACTTGACCACTCTGGGTACTTCATGTAGGTGGAATCCTACAATATTTGTCCTTTTGTAAATGGCTTCTTTCACTTAGCATAATGTCTTCAAATTCATCCATGTTGTAGCATGTATCAGAATGTTCTTCCTTTCTAAGGCTGAAAAATATTCCATCATATGTATATACCTCATTTTGTTGATTCATTTATCTGTCAGTGGACACTTGGGTTGCTTCTATCTTTTGCCTATTTTGAATAGTGCTACTATGAACATGGGTGTACAAATGTCTCTTCAAGACCTTGCTTTCAATTCTTTTGGATATATATCCGAAAGTGGCATTGCTGGACCACTCCATTTCTAAACTCCCCCACACACCCATAAAAAGAGAAATAGGAGAAGAAAAAATAAAAAGGGAGAGCTGTGGGCACAGTAACTGGGACATGTGGAGGTGGACTCCGGGCCGCTTGGACATAGGAGCTCAGTTGGTGTTGTCATGGTACAGTTCCGCTTTTTGAGTCTTGACTTTTTCCTGTCTGCTGACCTGGTGCTGAAGAAACTCTTTTTCCATGTGGTGAGAAAATTTTCTTCAAAGCCTTCAGATTCACATCTTGCCAGCATGGAAACCCCAGCAGAGAGAGAATATCTCTCCTAAGACTACATGTCAATCCTATACAACTAAAGACAAAAAGCTAATCTACTGAGAGTGCTAGAGCAGACAGGTGAAAAGAGCTTTGCTCTTGATTATATCCTTGAACTACTTTTGAAAGCTGGAACTCATTTCCTCCAGACATCTCTCAATGTGAGGTAATTAAACGTCTTCATTGCTTAAGCCTCTGCTTTGCATTGCTTCTTGAAGGCAACACATAACTGCTATGCTGTATAACCACAATAAAGTCTCCCCTTATAGAAAAAGAGGAGAAATAATATGCTGTGGTCACATGTTCTGCTGTAGTAGAAAAGCAACAATTCCCTTCTCTGGCAGTGGGGTGACTCATCATCAATCAATTTGGCTACACTTCATTTCGCTCTTTAACAAAATTTCTCTTGTCCATTGAGGAACAGATTCAGCTGATATGCCTTTTCCTTTTTGCTTGGAATGCAGATATGGTGGCTGGAGTTGCAGCAGTTTGGGGGAGGAATATGAGGGAAAAGCCAAGAAAATCTCAGAGATGTTAGCCCTAAAGCTACTGGATTGATGTCAGTAACCACCTACTTCCAGCCTTCTTGTTGCACAGAAAAATTTTAAGTGCTCTTTGAATCTAAGCTTCAGCTTTTTAATATCTGTGTCTTAGCTACAGGCCTAGATGTTTTGCTTTGTAGTTTTCTTCAGACATGGCTTTGTGGCAACATGAAATAACAGAACTGGGAGATAAGGCCCTTGCCCAGGTAGCATCACCATGGATGGGTTTGACTCCAGAGGCAGCACTCAGACACTGGACCAAATTGAGGACTAGCTAAAACAAGGATAGGGTGGGAGTACCTTTCCATAAGACATGCCCACCAATGTGCCATGTCAGGTTACCATTGCCATGACAATACCCAGAAGTTATCACCCCTTTCCATGTCAATGACTGATGACCCAGAAGTTACCACCCTTTTTCTAGAAATTTCTGCAGTCTGCCCCTTAATTTTCATATAATTAAAAGTAGGTATAAACATGACTGCAGAACTGGCTCTGACCTGCTACCCTGAGCACACTGCCTATGGGGTAGCCCTGCTCTGCAAGGGGCAGCACCTCTGCTGCTGCTGTACACTGCTGCTTCAATCAAAGTTGCTGTTTAACACCACTGGCTTGCCCTTGAATTCCTTCCCAGGCAAAGCCAAGAACCCTCCCAGGCTAAGTCCCAGTTTTGAGGTGTGCCTACCCTGCATCAGGTTCTCCTGCTGGCTCCTGTATCTGCCAGCAGAAACAGTTTGAGAGGAGCTCCACCTGGGTCTTAGTCTTATTCTCAACCATGTTTCCTGCTTTGTAGTTTTCTGCAAAGCATTCTCTTCCTCATCAAACTTTCACTTACTAATTTTTGCAACTACTAATAATTAATGCCTTAGTCAGTTATGACTGTAGTGTTGGCCATATGGTGATTCTTCGAATTCCATTCTTTCTCCTACATTTATTAGTTGGTATTCGACTATGAGGTAGAACTTCTCCTTTGTGTATTTATCCATTTATTTATTTAAATCAATACAGATTCATGGATTCTTATTTTATTAAACGATTACAATCCATTATTATCATTATTTATTTTGATGCCCAAAGCTTGACTAGTGGGAGACCTTCCAAGTTGGCTCCTTTGTCCTGTGTCCATGTTTCTATTAATGTTTGAGTGTTTTCTTTGTTTTTGGCATATCAAGGTATACTAGGTTCATCTTGCATTTTCCCTACACTCAGGGATTTCTTCATGGAGTCCTACACCTTTTAGTGAAGAATAAGATCTAAAAGCCAAAATTCAAAAGACCTGGTGTGTTTCTGGGAGGTCATAGCTTCTCAGCCCTCTTAGTAGAAACAGTCAGGAAATACGTGTATCTAAATACATTTATGTACATACATACATTCACATGTCTCTCTATATTTATCTCCCTTTGTTTATTAAAAACGGTAAATCTACATTGATATTTCCAGTTCCAATCCACCACCCCAGGATTTGTTCATATCTTTCCACTTTTCATATGCTACCTCTCTTTGGTGACAGTGAGAAATCTGGCTATAATTACCTGCAATATGTTTACTTATATACTCAATCTCTTTTATGTAACCCTTCTCTCAGTTCTCAACCTGTTGCACAGTGTAGCTGCACCAGCCAAGTTCTATTATCCCTCTCCCCTAGATGCATATTTTCTAACTAAGTTCCCTAAGATTCCTGGTTTAATGGGCAGATGATCTGAGTTCTGAGATAGATGAGGATTCAGCTACTTACTTTGCTACTATATGACATGCATCACCAGCTTCTCAGTCAGAAAGCAGAGGGATTTCCATCACTCTCCACTTTGCCTTGACTCAGCCAATTCTGTTCTTAGGCTGTTTTTTCTTTTTGTTTGTTTGTTTGTTTTTGTTGGGTTTTTTTTTTTGTTTGTTTTTGGCAGCACCTCACTTCTGCTACCAATTTCTGCTGGTGAAGACTATTTGGTTTGCAAGAAACTCAAATCAAATTAACATAGACAACAACAATAATAAAAGGTAATTCATTGGCTCACAATTGGCAAGTTCAGGGGAGAATCCAGCTTCAGGCTTAGCTAAATTAGGATGCAAGGGTTGTTGTCTGGATTTTGTCTTTCTTTCCATCTCTTGTTCTGTCTTCCTCTGTGTAGGGGCTTTAGTCTGCAATTAGGCTTCCTTGATTCCATGTATCTACCTCAGAGAAGATTCTGCATTGGTCTTTCTTGGCTTAAGTGCCCATCCTGGAATAATGCAAGGGCCTTGGTTGCTATGACTGGCATGTTTCGCCTGGGATTGTGGCAGCTTTATGACTGACATTCCCAACAATCGTGTTTGATACTTCCACATCAAGTAAAGTGGTATGTCTTCCATATAGGGGATCTCATCTGGATTTATCACTTCAACTATTAGCAATAGAGTGCCAACAATTTCCAAACTGAATTCCTTTGCCTTGATATCCAATTGCCTGCTGGAGATCTGTCCCCATCTGGGCATCTTCAGACACAACATTTCCAAGGCTCAACATATTAGTGATCACCAATGGTGGTGCAAAAACCTTGCAAAAACCTTGCAAGGGGTGGTGCCAGAAGAAATTGGGAAAATCCTGCTTGGATTTATGACTTCTTCTTGGATTTATGACTTCAATACCTTCCACTTAGTTTTCCCAAGCAGGCACCTAGGAGTCATTCTAGATTTCTTTCTTTCTTGCATCCCACCCCACCTCTGCCAATTCTTTCTAAATACTTACGAGTATCTTTCCTCCTTTTCTTTCTTCTGTTTCTGCTCCAGTTTAGGCTTCTCTGACATTTCCACTTTCTGCATATTACAACAACCTCCTAATGTGTTATCCTGCTCCCAATTTCTTCTTGCACCACCACTGGGAAAAGGATAACATATTAGGAGGCTGTTGTAATATGCAGGAAATGGAAATGTCAGAGTAGCCTAAAGTGGAGCTGAAGCAGAAGAAAGAAAACTCAGATCTGTCCATGTCATTTCCCTGTGAGAAAACCTCTGGAATCTCCTCACCCTGACCGCATAAAGCCCATGCTATTTATGAGGGCACATTGGGCTCTTTAGGGTTTGCCCTTGCCAAATGATAGCCATGACAATGGTGAGGACCTCAAGCCCCCCATCCCACTTCCAGGGTCCTTTGGGGTCTGTAACTCTTAGACACCCCCCACCTCCATCCTGAATTATTCTTATCTGGAAAGTAACTTTTAAATAGTGCTTTACATTTTCCCAAGATAATACACATATTCTTGATTTTAACTTTTGAGCATCATAAAAATACTGTGAAGTTTTGTTTTCAATCCCATTTTAGAGATCAAGCAACTGAGACTGATTTTGAACTGTGTCGGCAGGACCGTGGTGTGTAGTTCAGCCAAGGATCATGCTGCAGTCTACAGGTTACTCTGCATCTGGATATGATGTCAACATGTGTTACACTAACATTCCAGAAGCTCAGAAAAGATACTGTAGGACACTAGGATGCTGGACAGGGGTGCACTGATGGGTTCTTCAGTACATTCATCCATTTGCATGTCTCCTGCCATGTGTGAAATACATTTCTGGAGTTATCCTTCATCATCTGCTAAGCACACATATTTGTGATTTGTGCAGAATGGGCCACGGATGTCAAGTTCTCTCTTTACAATGAAATGTAGATTTTCCATTTAAAGTCAAGTCTTTCATTTCTAAATGCTGAATAGGATGGCACTTTAGAAAGAATTCCAGATGGTTAAATTAGGAGGCTGAGAATATAAAAAGACAAGCCCAAGATTACTCACAGAGCCTGAAGCCTTTCAATTTGGTTATGAATGAAATGCATTTTTATTTATTTTGAGTGTACGACTCTTTATATTTTGTTCTGAAGCTATCACTAAACCCATACCTGTAAGCCCTTGGGCATTTTAGGTGTGCCCCGCTGTGCCTGACTTCCCTCACAAATCTGTTTTGTTTGCCAGTTCAAGACGAAGATGCTCTGCTTAGAATAAGATGAGATATGCTAAGATGTTTTCCTATATGGTTTGTCTTTTTGAGGGAGATGGGTCTGTGTGGTTCAGAGAAAGGCCATGGGGGCTGTGAGATGTACCTTTTTGGGTTTTGTGGAGAAGGATCCCCCACAGAGGACTTTCCCTAGGTTTCCTCTCCAGGAGCAGGCAGCATCTTCCAGTGTTGGTGGATGGGGTCAATAGGCTGAGACCGGAGGTGATGCCTGGTAATTTCTCCAGGGGAGATGAAGAGTGCCCAGTGCCTCAATTGGAAATCATCCTCTTACCTGATATTCTCAGAGAACAGATTTCTTCTCTCTGAGTGCTCTGGGTGTGTATGTGGGGAAGCTGAAAAACTGAAGAAGAACAGTTGAAAGGTGACTCCCTCCCTGTGGTTTAAGTTCACGGGGACTCGTTGCAGAAGTCCTTGGGAAAATCAAGAGGGGGTTGCTCAGATATTCGCAGGACTCTATGGAGATGATACCTAGGTTGCATTGGGAGCTGGTCTCAGTGCCCTGAGACCACTTCTTAAGCCAAAAGTCTCACACTCTCTCCTATGATGTGGCCACTGAGTCACATATCAGTGAATCCAGGACCCACAAGAGGTGACAGATCCCATGGAAATCTCTGCAGCTTTAGCAGCAGCTGGACTTTCATCAGAATCCAAACTCTGATACTTAGGAGAATTGTAACCTCCCTGGGCCAGGTATCCCCACTGGAAAAGCCGAAAGGCCCCCAGACTTTCTAGAAAGCCTTTCCATAACATGAATGTCCCCCAAGTGAGGTACACACAGCTGTCTCCTTCAAATTAGCAGCCAAAGGCTTGTTCTTCACTCTACTGTGTAGAACAAAAAGAACTCTTTCTGTCAACACTGACCACATTATCTAAAACAGTTTACTCATCTATACTCATCCACCTGGCATGTGTCTGTCTGTTGGTCTCTTTTTAATCTGTCTCTTGCACTGGCCTGTTCACTCTCTGAGGGCAGGAGGTTTGCCCCTTGTTTTCACCGCTGTAACCTCCAATCTGTGAATCTGTGCCTGCCTCAAGGGAAGCTTTCGGTAAATATGTAGTAAATGAGTGAATGAATAAATGAATGAAACTAATTTTTGGAAGGATGGGAATCTTTATTTATAGGATCAAGCATAAGTATGGTCAATGACAAAATCTTTGCAAGGCAAGTATGATATTTACATTTGTTGGGTCATTCTGGAGTCAGAGGCTGAAAGGAATAACCAAAGGGACTGGATGCTGGAGAAGGGTAATAATAATAAAACATAGCATTTATGTGTTTTTTGTTTGTTTATTATTTATGTGCCGGGCAATATTTCAAGTACATTTTATGTATTGCTTCATTTATTCCTTATAAAAACTTTGTCTATTATTGCTGTCCATTTTGCTGATAAGAAAATTGAGGCACAGAAGGGAGAAGTAACTTGTTTAAGTGCTCATGGTTAGTAAAAGGTTGAACTCATTTCTGTCCCAAGTGTTCTGGCACCCAGGTTAGACCCGCGCAGTTACAACAAACACAGGCTCTTTCTTCAGGCCTCTAAGGTTGAAGTTCCTAACCTCCTCCACCCATCAGGCACTTTCTTTGAAATAAGTGAGTCACTGAATTTGTTACAGTTCATAATTTCATTTGAAACAATCAAAATTGGCACTGATATTCGTTAAACTGGAACTGTTCTCAAGATGCACGTCCCTGGGTCCACAATACACATTTGTTGGAATGGTTGATTTCAAAGCATCCCTGACTCAAAGGCTCTCAGAACCAGGATCCTTAGAGACCTCTGTATCCAACTCCATCATTCTACCGATGGGAAACTGAGACAGGAGAATTCTGCACCTCCAGACCTCTTTTATGGCATGGTAGGACCAATACAGCATGGAGATTAAGAGTCTTGTCCTTGATCCACCATTAACCACATTTGTGATATTATACATTTGTACTTAAACTCTTTTAGCCTGTTTCCTATAATATGAAAATAACTTATATACATGCATGTGTCGAGTATATAGTCAGCATTCAGTATACACAGCTTTAAAGACCTGGACTCTGAAATCCTTACCATGATGGCTGGTCCCCTCATGGTCACCACAGGTCTGACAAGTGCACGCGGTGCAGGCTGGCAGGAATGTGTGAATGGGACACACTTATACTAAAAAGTTATTTGTTGTTTATTTGAAATTCAAATTTTACTGGAGTCCTGTATTTTTATATTTGGCAACCTACTGTCCTTGCATGAATGTCAAAAGTCAGCCAAGCATAAGAACGTGTTTCTCCCCATCCTCACTAGCACTATGTATGCTTATCACATTCATGCTTTTCACTGATATCCAGCTCTGGGTAGAGGAAAAACTGAACTTTCTGGGCCCCCTTGCGGTTTGGCAAGACCATGTGACTGATTAATGATGTGTTAATAGAAGAGAGTGGTTGAAACATTTAATTCCTTGTGTGAGAGTTTCTAGAATTCTTTTGATGAGGTCGTTGTAGAAGCCGAAGTCAATTTGGAGCCTCCAGCAGCCTGAATCCCTGAGTGTCTATAATGAACAGAACATTCCTACTGACCTGCAATGGACATGAAGCATGAAGGAGAAATAAAACTTATTTTAAGCCAGGGGTTGGTATGCTATGACCTGCAGGCCAGGCTGGCCCACCTCTTGTCTTTTTAAGTTTTATTAGAACACAGTCACACCTATTCATTTACAAATAATCTCTGGTTGCCTTTTGCCACAGTGGCAGAGTTAAGTAGTTGTAATAGAAAGCCCACAAAGACTAAAATATTTACTATTTGTCCTTTAACAGAAAAACTTGTCACTCCTTCTTTCCAGCCATCGACTCTTTATGGTTATTTGTTATTACAGTCATTCCTGACTGCTTTATTGAGTGCAGTGTTTAAAACTTGCTAATTTAATGGGTTTTTAAAAAAGGATAACATTATTTTTAGTTTTTATTTCTTTATTACTGGAGTCACACAGTTTTCTGTTTGTTGACTGGTTGTATTTCTCTTTTGATCTGTTTGTGTCTTTTGTCATTTTATCATTAGGGGTTTTAGTGATTTCCTGATCGATTTGATTCAGTTCTCAAAGGAGAGATGTCAATCCTCTGTGGTTTATATTTGATTAGTTCTATCAAGTCTTAACTTAAAATAGTCGTTTCTAGAAGTTTAGTAAATAATTATATTTTCTCTTGTTTTTGTGTTTGATTTTTTTATAAAAGTATTTTAACTTATCTGGAATTTGTTTTAGTGCAAGGGGTAAGACAAAGACCTTTAAATGAATGTCTGGTTTTTGTTTTGAAGTTGCTAACTAATTTTCCAATACCACTCACTAATTGATAAACCTCCACTTTCCCATTGTGTTTTTTTAATGCCTCTCTTACAATTTGATAAATTGCTCTTTATGAAATGCCCCCAACTTTTTAAAAAAAGAGACAATATCTCACTTTGCTGTCCAGGCTGGACTTGAACCCCTAGGCTCAAGTGGTCCTTCTCTATCAGTCTCCTGAGTAGCTCGGATTACATGCACATGCTACCATGCCTGGCGTTAAATGGTCCATTTTAAGGCTAGTTTTTATGTTGAAAGGATGATCTTATATATTCTTGCAAAAAATTCTTTTGTTATAATGTTAAGTGAAAAAAATAAAATACAAAGTTTATATATGTATGTGTGTATGTATTTATGTGTGTGTATGTACATATATGTGTATATATACACAGTAAAAATAGACTGGAAGAAAAACCTAAAATGTTAATAATTTTAGTGTTTGTATGAGACCGTGTTTTATAGTTCTCTCTGTCTTCCCATTTTTTGGTCATTTAAAAAATCTTCTCATATACACAATAATGGAAACTAATTTATTTTACAGGCAAAAAGGTTCATCCTAAAATGGAGTCTTGCTTTTCTAATTTTTTTTGACTGTCTATCATATTTACTGCTATCTCAAGAGGCCCGGCTGTGGTTCTGAAACACTTGCCTACTTTTAATTTCTATGAGATTCCATTCAGTGCCACGGAAAGCTGTTATCTTTCCAGCAGCTGCTGTTTGTCACCTCCTCATTTACTCCGAAAAAACTCTTGTACCTTTTGCCAGTTTTTCAGAACTCAGTGCTCTATTGTGATTGAGATCGACTGGTGAAAGCTTTGGCTCCTCAAGGAGGAAGCATGATGACTGGTTGTCAGAGGGATGTGCCCCTGGATGTGCCAGGTAGCACGAGGGCGTGTTTTCCATGAATCCAGTCCTTGGTGCCAAAAAAGTTGGGAGCCCTATGACTCCTGATTCTGCCACCAGCACTCCAGACTCACCTCCCCAACCACCTACCATGCATCTCCTCCTACCATGTCCTGAGCTTTCCTTATCAGACCCACCCTCAACCTTCCTGTGCCTCCCACAGCTTCCCTGTCTAGCTGGCTGCCCACGCCAGAAACGGAAATTCCCCCTTTTCCCTAACCTGCCTGTCATCATCACCAGGCCAATCCATCCCTTACTCCATTCTCAAAACTCTCCTTTCATCTCTATTTCTACTTCAAGCCTTTCCTGTCACTCAATTGGATGCAATGGGTCTCCTTTTCTCTCATCTAATCTACTCTTATAGCTTGCTGAGGTTTTTATTTAAAACACAAAACTGAGATCGGGTTTTTTGCTGAAAATTCCCTGTTGGAGATTTCACTATCCTGACATCCATTCTCCCCTTGTCATCCACATTCAGCATTTATACTTCATCTTCTTGGTATCTGAACTTTGGCATTTCCTAGAGGTAGTAGGTAATTATGCTAAGCTAAGCCAAAGCTGCTCTTTATTGAACATTTTAATGTGTTGGGCACTGTGCTAAGAGTTTTATCTACATTAACATATGCATTTCTTATAACTCTACGAGGACACATTATTATATTTAGATGAGAACACTGGTATGGGAAGATTACCTAGATGAGGAAACATAGGTGAGGAAGGTAAGGCACAGGAAGATTATGTAGATTATCCAAGGTGCCATGACTTGTGCTGGATAAGGCTGGGAATCACACCCAGTGTACCTGATGCTGGAACCCATGCTCTTGGTCTTCGGGCCATAATTGTTCTCCTTCCTGATTTGGCTTGCTCTCCCTGGGGGGTCCTGCCCTGTGCTGACCCAGGTAGAAATCTATTCCTTAATTTGAGCTCCTTTGCAACACCAGAGCCATGATGCCAGCACTCTGTCCAGGTCACCCTCCAAGGGCCGTCAGGAGAGAGAGGCTTATTTAGAGAAGGAAGTTACAGTAGAGGCCTTTTGGGACTCCTCCTAGCTCTGGACGAGGTGATGTGTATGGTGCTTCCTGGAACATGGTCTACCATAACAGTGGCCAATAAATAGAACATCACAAGAAAGCAGAAATGTCCCTGGAACATCTGAATATGAATTCAGTTTTCTGGATTGTGCTGAAGTTCTTTACCAGGACTCTTCCTCCAAGATGGACAATGTCTAGCTGTGCTGTCAGTCAGGCTTTTGGACCTCCTGGGTCACAGGCCAGGGATCTCCAATCCCTGGGTCAAGGACCTGTAGCAGTCTGTGGCCTGTTAGGAACTGGGCCACCCAGCAGGTGGTGGGCAGAAAGCAAGCAAGCATTTCCACCTGATCTCTGCCTGCTGTCAGATCAGCTTGGGCAGTAGATTCTCAAAGGAGTGGGAACCCTATTGTGAACTGTGCATGAGAAGGATCTAGGCTGTGTGTTCCTTATGAGAATCTAACTAATGCCTGATGATCTGAAGTGGAATGGTTTCATCCCAAAACCGTCCCCACCCTCACCTCCAGGTCCATGGAAAAATTGTCTTCCACGAAACCAGCCCCTGATGCCAAAAAGTTTGGGGACCACTGTCACAGGCCATGTCTAATCCAAGGAACTGATTTAAGGGTGGGGAGTTCTCCCTAGATTTTTCTGTAATGCACTCTGTATTGTCTATTAAAGGATGAGATAGTGTCCCCAGACCTCTTTTCTACAGTGGAGGGTATATATCCTGGAACATCTATGAATTACCCTTGCCTCCTTACTGGCCTCTTTGAACCAGAGCTTCTAGACAGAGCCCATGCATGGTTATACATGGCTTGTGGATTTTTATGAGAGGATTCTCAGGAGAGAGGCAGGGAATCTGTGAATGTGCCAGTAGCACAGGGCTGGGAGTATGGTTCTTTACTAGGGCAGGTTGACAGGCCAGGCTGCAAGATTTTTTACAACAATGCAATAGACCACCAGGAGATTGAAGCCTCATGCTTCTCTAGAGTATGAGCCTGTGAGCCCCTCTACTGTGGGAACATTTATCTCTGTGTTGTCAGGGATTAGCACAAGGTCCAGCTCAGAGTAAGGGGCAGTCTAACCAGTGGTATGCCAGAGCCGGGTCTACTGAATCAGAAAGGTCAAATGCGTGCATCTTTTCTTAACACTGCCATCAGTGAAGTCACCTAGTTAGCTTGACATTGACCATGGTGGAAGTATTTACACTGTGGAAATCAGAAAAGGCAGACTCTAAATTACGGCTTTTTTTGTTTTTCCTCAGAGAGCCAGTTGTAAATTCACTTACCAGACTATCACTGAATGTAATCTACTGGTTAAATGCACAGGCTTTATCCTCACATAGGTCTGGGTTTGCATCGCAGTTATATCATTTATTAGTTATATTACTCTCTGAGCCTCAGTTTCCTCATCAGTAAAATGAGGATGATAATTGCAGCATAATAGGGCTGATGTGAGAGTTAAATAAGAAAATGCACATAAAGTTCCTAGCAGATAGTCTGACTTATAAACATTCAACAATTGATAGTGATTATTATAGTTAAAATATGAAAGTAAATATATGAACAAAAATGAAGAAATCAGGATAGCCATTAAAATGTCTTCAAGATCTAAGTCGAACAGTGTCCTTACCATGTATAATATGCCATGGAGACACAAACTAGAACACAAAACATACATATTTCCAACAGTAAGGGGGTTCATGAATGAGTCCTAAAGACGCTGGGAAGTGGGGAGTTTTTCATATTTGTGTTATCCCTGTGCATATATGTGCACATAATAAAATTTGCATGCTTTTTTTCTGTTAATCTCTTATCAGTTTGTTTTATAGATTCAAATAGGCAAAACTTCAGGGGGAAAATGTAATCTTTCCTACAGTTTTGGCACTGTGAACAGGATAACAAATCACTCGGTTCATTCTGGAGCCTTGGGATGGCATATTGGGATATCTGATGAAAAGTCAGCAAAGAAAAGTAAGAATTTTTTTTTTTTTCCCTCTTCTCCTCTTTATTTATTTATTTTATTTTTTTATTTTTATTTTTTATTATACTTTAAGTTCTAGGGTACATGTGCATAACGTGCAGGTTTGTTACATATGTATACATGTGCCATGTTGGTGTGCTGCACCCATCAACTCGTCAGCACCCATCAATTCATCATTTATATCAGGTATAACTCCCCAATGCAATCCCTCCCCCCTCCCCCCTCCCCATGATAGGCCCCAGTGTGTGATGTTCCCCTTCCCGAGTCCAAGTGAGCTCATTGTTCAGTTCCCACCTATGAGTGAGAACATGCGGTGTTTGGTTTTCTCTTCTTGTGATAGTTTGCTAAGAATGATGGTTTCCAGCTGCATCCATGTCCCTACAAAGGACGCAAACTCATCCTTTTTTATGGCTGCATAGTATTCCATGGTGTATATGTGCCACATTTTCTTAATCCAGTCTGTCACTGATGGACATTTGGGTTGATTCCAAGTCTTTGCTATTGTGAATAGTGCCGCAATAAACATACGTGTGCATGTGTCT
Organism: Piliocolobus tephrosceles; assembly: GCF_002776525.5. NCBI lineage: Eukaryota > Metazoa > Chordata > Mammalia > Primates > Cercopithecidae > Piliocolobus > Piliocolobus tephrosceles. The sequence continues at coordinate 89,934,250 of NC_045439.1, read as the reverse complement.
TTGTAGTAGCATAATTTATAATCCTTTGGGTATATACCCAGTAGTGGGATGGCTGGGTCATATGGTACATCTAGTTCTAG
>NC_045439.1:89893138-89919170 GCF_002776525.5 Piliocolobus tephrosceles | reverse complement strand
CTTATTTCAAAATGAAAGTAAAGAACTATTTTTAAATTTCTTTTGACTACTAGATTTTATTTCTTTGAATGTGACTTTGCCTGGAGATCAGGTCATACTGAATCTTAGAATTTATTTGGGTAAAATATACAAAATGCCTCTTTGGTATGTAAGACATAGTGGATATTCAATAAATGATACATGCTATAATGACTATAATTACTTCTGGCTGCTACTTTCCAATGTTTTAGGCTAAATATGGTGGGTCTATTTTCAGGCACTCAGGTAATTTTTGCCTTCATTCTTGTTCACCCCTTATGGTGAGATACTACTTTTGCAAAACCCAAAGTAAAAATCTGGGACATTGGCCGGGCGCGGTGGCTCAGGTCTGTAATCCCAGCACTCTGGGAGGCCGAGATGGGCGGATCACGAGGTCAGGAGATCGAGACCATCCTGACTAACACGGTGAAACCCCGTCTCTACTAAAAAATACAAAAAACTAGCCAGGCGACGTGGCGGGTGCCTGTAGTCCCAGCTACTTGGGAGGCTGAGGCAGGAGAATGGCGTACGTAAACCCAGGAGGCGGGGCTTGCAGTGAGCTGAGATCGGGCCATTGCACTCCAGCCTGGGCGGCAGAGCGAGACTCCGTCTCAAAAAAAAAAAAAAAAAAAAAAAAATCTGGGACATTGCTGCTAGACCTTAAATGCAGGTATGGCAGAAAGAAGTAATTCCATTTTCCTGCTTCTCCATGTGTCATTTAAGGTCATAGATCCTGAGGAAACTGTCAGAAATACAAGCAGCGCTGGCAGGGAGAAAATTCACTGGCATAGATTTTTGGGACTGCAGAACCACACAGGTCCTTTTTTCATCATCATGAGTACATGAATTTCCAAAGACCCTGATCTCATATTGCTCTGTATTCTTTTGAGGGGCACCTTCCCTTTCATTTTTCTATTTTGACAATGATATTTTGAGTCATTTTGGGACCACGCAAGATATACTTTAAAGTCTCCCAGAGGTGACAATCTTCTCTTATTTGCAAATGAACATTTTAATAGGAGTTTTCCTAATTTTACTTTTCTTTTCTCTTTATTTCTATATGAAATTAGTTTATGTAACTATTCCCTCATTTGTTTTCTGTCTGTCAGCTAGAATGTAAACCACATGAAGTTTGGGACCTTATCTGTTTTGTTTACCACTGAATTGAGAGCATTAAGAAAAGTACCTGGCACAATTAATATTTGTTGAATAAATGAATCAATAAACTCCTTCTGAATTTTTTATTATGTGGAAGACTAAAGTGTTGTCAGAACATAATGGGCTAGGTATATCTACAGAACTTCATAAACTTGAAAAACAGGAAAGTAAAACTTAAACTTTAAGGTTAATTCATAATGGACCAGAACAAAACAGTGCAAAATCATTTGAAAAAGAAAGACTAGATTTAATGCTTGAAAGACTATATATAATATTATTGAATGTATTAACGTAGATAAAGAAGGAATATGTCAGTTAGAAAAGAGGTTGGTCAGTCATGGAAATACAAATTAAAAGACAGGCAGAGAGGCCATTTCCACCCCAAAACAGGGGAGAAGGGGGAATCCTGGCTTTTGGACTTTGTTGCATTCCCACTGAAGGGCTCTCTCTATGGTGAGAAGCCTTTAGGCTATCCCAACTGAATGCCACTGAGGCCTTAACTCATCCACCTGATCTTGAGCTCCTGCTTAGCAAACTGTCTTCTGATAGTGATTCAATTTCACAACTAGGTTTGCTTTCTGGGAGAAAACGTGCTGGTCATAACTATCAGAGCCCTCTGGGCCCTACCATGGTTATACTTCTCTTTGTAATAAAACTACTTGGCATTCCAGTGTTGTATATCATTCTTATAATCTTGGCTAATGGGAGTCCAGCCTTGAGACTCAGACCCATTCTCAGCATGCTGGCAATTGTGGTTTTGAGCCCACATAGCCATAAGTCAGACCTACACTTTGGCAGTTCACTATAATGGATGCCTCCCCATGAAGACTCCAAAGACATCACCATCATCTTCTTGTAGAACCATCATAACTTTGCCATAACTAACTCCCTTTTGATTCAAACATCTTTGGAAAAGATGGAAATGACCTTTGTAACAAACATATTGTACAAACACTGCCCATCTGGGAAGGTGTGCCCTTACTCCAATGGGGCCATCATTGCTCCAACCATTCCTCATCTCTTCTTTGGTAATGACCTTCAAGACCATGTATGGTAATCTGCTATAATATTAATACTTGATTTAAATTCAAGCACTAGTTTGTGCCTCATGCCAGGCAGAATGCTGCTTCCTGAAGGACTATGGTATTTAGCAGGACCCCCTTGGAGACACTGGGTCTAACCCCACAATGAGAGCACCCACTTGGTTAACTACCAGTTCACCCGACATGCTTTAAAGTGGTATGTTATTGATTCTGGAGGTTAAATCCTCAACCAAAGATAAAACTTTTTGACCACTTCAGACATCTTAATGAATCTATCTCAGGCACAAGGGGCAATTTCTCTCTAATAAATTTATTTTTTTATAATGACAGCATCATTAAAATAGGTTTACAGCTTATCTTCATGAAATAACAACTTTTAAAGGACATAATAATTCAAATATATAACTTCTAGGATCTTTGTTTATGACTGCTTTCCTCAAAAGCTCATTTTTGTATATTCATTCTTAATTCACTTGTTAGGCAGTTTTATTATGAATGTTAGCATTTTCCATTCCTAAGCATTCTATTTTTGCTTACACATGTGGAAAGAGGGTGTTTTATATTCTCAAATCTTCCTTTTAATATTCAAAAGCCATTTCAAAGTTTCTGAAGGGTGAATATGGAGACAATACTATTGAGAAGAATGTGCACAGTGGTTCTCAACCCTGGCTACACATTAAAATCACCTAGAGATGTTTTAAAAATAACTACCCTCGTCCCACCTGCAAACAATTAAGTCAGAATCTCTGGAGGTAGTTCCCTAGGGGATTCCAATGTACAGCCAGGGATGTAAACCATTGAATTATAAGACTCAGTTAGAGGGGTATTAGCTCTTCTAGGTATTAGAGGGAATGATCAAAAAGCTCTGAAAATCCAGTAGTCATCGTTTTCTTCTTTTTAAAAAATTTGGATTAATTTAAAAAGTTGACCGATTAAAAATTATATATATTTATTGTGTGCTATATGTTGTATGAAATAAGTGTACATTGTGGAGTGGCTAAATCAAGCTATTAACATAGAGCTTACTTCACATGCTTGTCATTTATTTGTGGTGAGAACACTTAAATTTACTCCCTTGGTGATTTTCAAGAATGCAATACCTTGTGATTAACAGAGTCAAGTCAGCATATTGTAAATGGAGCTCTTGAATTTATTCCCCCTGTCTAACTGAAACTTTGTACCCTTTGACCATCTTCTCCTCTTTCTCCATATCTCCCCAACCCCTAGCCTGTGGTAACCACCATTCTAATCTCTGCCTCTATGAGATCAACATTTTTAGATTCCACATATGGGGGAGATTATGTAGTATCTGTCATTCTGTGTCTGGTTTATTTCACTTAACATAAGGTCCTCCAGGTTCATCCATGTTATTGCAAATGACAGGATTTTCTTCTTCCTAAAGGCTGAAAAGTATTTCATTGTGTATATATACCACATTTTCTTTACGCATTCCTCTGTTGGTGAACACTTAGGTTGATTCTATCTTGGCTATTGTGATAGTGCTTCAATAAACAGGGGACTGCAGACATCTCTTTGATATACTGTATCCTTTGGATATATGCCCAGAAATGGGATTGCTGGATTACATGGTAGTGTTATTTTTAATTTTTTGGAGAACCTTCATACAGTTTTCCCTAATGATTGCACTAATTTACGTTCCCACCAGCAGTGTTCAAAGGTTCTGTTTTTCTCCATACCCTCACCATTGGTTTCTCATCAAACAGAAACTGCCCATGGATGTTCACCAGCCAGGTGCTTCACTGTCTTGTGTGGGGTCACCAATCATCCTAGTTTTCCCAGGACTAAGGAGTTTTCTGGGATATGGGATTTTTAGTACTAAAACCAGGAGAGTTCCAGTGAACTAGGGTGAATTGGTTACCCTTTTTGTGGGTGAACATGAGCTGGTTTGGGTCCTGTAGATTGAAATGGGACTGTCATGACTCTGTCTTCTGAACTTCAGCTGTTGGTTTATGTCCACCTGAAATTCTCAGCTCATCTGGGGCCCTTCCATTTGAGGTTATGGACACACAGACTGTCAGCTCACTCTGGTTCCTCTGCTCAATATCTGATTTTCATGAAAAGAGATTTCCTCATGGTCTTTTATAAAGATTTTAAGTATGGCTTTGAGCCTTTAAAATCAGGCGGTGTCTCCTGCTTATTTGCACTTGAGTTTGGGTGCCTTTCTTTGGGCCTGACCTTACTAAATCCCCAGTATATGGGGGGAAGAAGTATGGTATCAGTATTTATTGAGTGCTAGGTGCTTCATATATGTGATAATCCTCTTTATCAACTTCATGAAGTTGATATATTTTATTTTTTTTCAGATAAGTAAACTGAATCTCAGAGAGGTTAAGTAAATTTTAAAGTTCAAACTCAGGTTATACGATTATAATTCCATGTTCTTATGTTCTTTGCACAATGTTTCTACTTTCAGTGCTTAATACAGACAAGTTGAAGAGGGAAACTGAATATCCAGAGATTTTGATGAGGTAGTAGAAAGATAAATTAGTAATCACCCACTGATTTTAAAGTAACTTTTCTGACTGCTCCTAGCTAGGAGAAAAGCACCGAGAGGTACTGTGGTGAATGGTGGATTTTCCTTGTTGGGTATAAAAAGAGGTGGTCATGCCGATGCTCTTTATTTAAGTGTTGGCCTCAGTTCAGGTAAATCACATTAGAAAAGTATGATTTTGCTGGTTAGGATGTCAAAGAAAACAACTGGGATATAAAGAACTGTGATGCTGTGTGTTGCAGCTAAAAAAAACAAAAACTAAAAAACAGATGGATTGAATCCTGAAGAAGCCACTTTTTTATTCACCCCTGATGCCTCTGGCCCAGTGGTTGCAGCAAGATGACCCAGGTCTCCTAAAAACTTGGAGAGACTCCTGGGCTCTGTGAGTGAGGACAACGAGCAGTAGCAAGAGTCGTAGATGGAGTCAGGTTGGAGATGTTCATTTATGAAGTAGTGGGAGGTGAAATACACCTCCAAGTGCTCAGTGATGTTCTTTCAAAAGACAAATTTTGCTGTAAATGACATCTCATCTATTATAGTTTTTACATATAATTTATTTTAGTAAATGCTCATAGTGATTCTTTTTAAATGAAACCATATTAATTATATGTTTCTCTTAACCTTGACAAAACTGTCTAGTTGGGATACTGTGATGGTTAATACTGAGAGTCAACTTGATTGGATTGAAGGATGCAGAGTATTGATCCTGGGTGTGTCTGTGAGGGTGTTGCCAAAGGGATTAACATTTGGTCAGTGGGCTGGGGAAGGCAGACCCACCCTTAATCTGGTGGGCACAATCTAATCAGCTGTCAGCCAATATAAAGCAGGCAGAAAAACGTGAAAAGGGGAGACTGGCCCAGCCTCCCAGCCTACATCTTTTTCCCCTGCTGGACGCTCTCTGCCCTTGAATATTGGACTCCAGTTTCTTCAGTTTTGGGACTCAGACTGGCTCTCCTTGCTCCTCAAGCTTACAGACAGCCTATTGCGGGACCCTGTGATCATGTAAATGAAAATTTAGTAAACTATCTATCTATCTATTCTCTCTTTCTCTCTCTCCCCATCCATCCATCCATCCATCCATCCATCCATCCATCCATCCATCCTATTTTGTTCCTCTAGGGAACCCTGACTAATACAGATACCATGGTTGTAATATTATTTTCTGATACAGTAGTGAGTGTCATAAAAGCAGGTCTCATCCACTCATTCAAAAATAATTTGTGAGTGTCTACTCTGATCCAGCATTGTGCTAAGTGATGGAAAATAGTAGCAAAAAGCCCCAGTCCCCATGCTCACAAACTGGTTAAGGGGACATACAGATAACCAGTACTTGTAACTTACTATGGTAGAGTAAGTCCTGATAAAGGATGGCCTAGGTTGCTACAGGGGCTCATAAAAGAGGATCTAGGAATGGCTCCCCAGGGGAGGTGAGTTATACACTGAAATCTGAAGTATGAGTTGGGTAGAAGGTGGTTAGGGTTTCTGGTGGGGCTGGATAGAGAACATTCCAGGCAGAGAGAACAGCAAGTGTACAGGTCAAAAGAGCATTTGGAGAAATTAAACATGTTCAGTATAGGACATGGTGTGTGTGTGTGTGTGTGTGCCCCCGCACATGCATGTGTGTTTGAGGAGAAGAGAATGGGGGTGGCAGGAGATAATGCTGCAGCAAAATGCTGAAGCAAGATAATGCAAAGTCACAAGCCGTATTAAAAACTCTGAAGTTGATTATAACAGGAACAATGAAACATTGGTGGGTGTCCGCAAAGACATAAAAAGATCAGATTTAAGGTTTTAAAGGTTTTCCTGATTCCAGCATCAGACTAGACAGGAAAGAGGAAAGCATGGTGGTGAGGAGACCAATTAGAAGGTGGCTGCAGAAATCCAGTTGAGATGTGATGGTTGTTTAGCTAGTGGTGCCTGTGGAGTTGGAGAGAAGTGGACTGATTCAAGGACATTCATCACGTAGACATCACTTAGCATGAGGGAAAAAGTGGAGAGAAAGATGACTTGGGTATGGGGTCATTTTCAAAGGTGATGAAGGCAGAGGTTAAGATGACAATGAAGTTTAATTGGGTTACATTGTGTTTAAGGGGCTTAAGGTCAAATGGAACTATTTGGAAGTTGGACATATGGGTCTCTTGGCTAACAATGAATTTGTGGTTTGGAAGTCAACAGCATATGAATGTTAACTGGAGCACTCAAGGAATGTATGTAAAGAAAAAGGGAAGAGAACCTAGCCCAGGTCACTGAAGTTATGTAAGGTATGGGGAGAAGACAGGCTCAGGAAGAAGACTAGGAAGAAGTACACAGAGTGGCTAGAGGAAAAATTAAAAGTTATATTGTAATGAAATCCAAGAAAAGAGGGTATTTCAAGAAGGAAGAAGCAATCACGAGTGTCCAGACTTCCAAGAGATCAAGCCAGTTAAGGACTGAGGAGTTCCCATCAGTTTCTTGTTAATCTTGTGAAGCAGATTTGGAGAGGGAGCGGTAGCCAGATCACAGTAGGCTGAGATTTCCAGGGAGAAGAGGAAGTGGATATAGCAAGGGTGCATCTCCTTTATTAAAAAGTTGGCTGTAAAGGGAAGGAAAGAGGGCAAAAGCTGGAGGGACATGTGGAGTGCAGGGAGGATTTGGTGGTGGTGGTGGTGGTGGTGAACATGAGGCATGTTTTGGATCGTTTTTCAAACAAAGGAAGCCAACACAGAGAGGAAGAGGCTGAAGAGATACAGAGGGAGTAGATTGTGGATACAGGGATGCAGTCAGTAGAGGGGTACAGAGTACAGGCAAGTGTGGGAGGGACAGGTGGGAAGGAGAATGGACCTAGTGTAGGTGCAGGCCCTTGTTGGTAGCAGGGAGCTGAGGAAAGCCGAGTTTTACTTTCTCCAGTGTTGGAGGTGAGGTGAGGTTCATTGTTAATGGTAGCAGTGGAATAGAAAGACTAAAAAAGGATAAGGCCTGAAATACACAACTGTGGAGGAGGAATGTAGGACAAAAAGAGAGACATAATTTGTCTTTCAACAATTTCTCTCTATTTTTTCCAAGTGTTTTTGAGCCCACAAAAATAAACAAAAGAGACTGGATTCTCTTCATGCTTTCAAGAAATAAAAAAATTACCATTACAGCTACTTCTGAAAATCTTTCCCTGGAAGCCAGGGACCAACTGGTAACACTGTACAATGTCCCATGAAAGTAAATGTTCTCAAATAATAATAGTCATTGTACCATCTATGGAGGTTTGGGTATAAGAATAGGGCAGTCTTTTGGGGCCACTTTAGTTCTTTAGCAGCAAATGGAAAATCAGACTTTTTATAATGATGCACCTACCGAGCACCAGGTGCTGCAATCACCACAGGAGCTTTCTAAGGTGGATATTACTACCATCACGTTTACAGGTGAGGAAAGAGAGACAGAAGTTAGAGAATTTATTCAAGACCAACTATTACTGAGGGGCAGAGTCAGGATCTGAACTGAGTCCAAAATGTTTCCATTATGAATTATTTATTCAATGCATTTGTCATGGGGAAAAAAATCCCTGGTTTCTCTCCTTGTTTTCCCCGTCCTATAAACTAGATTTTTCCTGTATGTTTAATGAGCCATTTTGTATTTATATTTCTCTACAGTTGATTAAGTATGGGTAGATTTTAATGTGCCAACGTAAGCTGTTTTAAAATCTTAAAAGATTTTCTAGGGAAATATTTTCTCAACCAAAAAAAAAAAAAAAAGATAGACATCAAAAATGATGTTGGGACAATTGGCTATCCATATGTAAGACAATCAAATTAGACATCTAACTAATGCCATATATCAAAATAAATTCCAGAGGGACTCAAGTGTGAAGTGAATAAAGTCAAACCATAAAAGTTACAGAAACAAAATGAAAAAGGATTATTTATAACCTAGGACTCGAGAGGCCTTCCCACACAAGACACAAACTCAGAAGCTGTGAACGAAAAGATTGATAGGCTTGATTCCATGTATGAGGATGCTAATTGCAGCATTGTTCATAATGGTGAAAAATGAGAAGCAATCTAAAGTTTCTTTAATAGGGAACTATTTAGATACGTTATTGAACATTTACATCACAAAGGAGTATTGAAGCCTAGTAGTTAAAAGCATGCATTCTGATGTCAGACTATCTGGGATTGGATCTCATCTCCACAAGTAATTTGCTGTGTTTTTGAGAAAATTAACAATATTATGAAATTTCCTTAATTTATTCCTCAATAAAATAAACATAATAGTTTTATTAACCTCCTAGGGTTATTGGAGAATTTATTTAATAATGTAAATCACTTAGAATAGATCCTTAACATAGTTACCTCCACAAAAGTATTAGCTATTGTAACAATGTAACACTTGAAAAAGAGGTAGGCTAATGTCAAATTATTCAGTGCAATTTCAGACATACTATTAAGAAAACAGATTTCAGGACAATGTTTAGAGTCTGATTCCATTTTATAAAAATTTATTTGTATTTACATATGCATGCATGAAAATGAATTGAAAAGAAGACTATAGAACAGGAAACCCACCAAACTGCGAATGATTGCTATTTCTGGAGGACAGTAAGAGTGTTTGGAAGGGAATATCACATTTTACACTAGATACAGTAATTTTGTATTGCTTCAGTCTTTTGTAAAGAGAATGAAGTTACACACTGTGTTAAGAACAAAAGGAAGAAGGAAGAAAGGAAGGAAGAGAAGGAAGAAAAGGAAGGAAGGAAGGAAAGAAGGAAGGAAGGACAAAAGCAAGGGAAGAAAGAAGGGAAGAAGGGAGAAGGGAGGGAGGGAGGGAAAGTGTTTTTAACATCCTCTGTTGTCCATATAGGATAAGATTCATAGCACGAAAACACAAACACCCACTGTGGCAGGGGTACTGCCCACTCCCTTTCTGACATACCATACCTAGTCTTAGAAATACATCACGGGGCACAGCATCTGGAGGGAAGAACGAAAGAAACAGAAATGGGTAGTCCAAAACATACGGTCCAAATAATCTTTATGATGAATGGAAAAATCAAGTCTAGGCAGCTGACACGAAATCCAGGCATTAACTTAAATGGAATATTGAGTTCTATTTTGAATCAAGAATCAATTCTCTTTTCTCAGTGAGACCATCAGTGCTTTTCTTAAATCTTCTTTCCATATTTGTGCATGCTTTAAACAAGAAGAGGAGTTTTCTCATATATTTCTAGGCTAGTTAAAGGAGAACACTGAGACGTCTTTGTGTGTGTGTGCGCGTGCACGCGTGCACATGTGTGTGTGTTTTCAGCATTTCTCTTTATATCTCCATGGAAGAGACACAATTTAGAGGGGAAACTCGTTAAATGGAAGCAACCCAGGATTGTGAGGTAGGAAACCTGACTAAACTATTCTTTCCAATTGCAATAGTTGTGTGTCTTTTAGCAAACTGCTTAATTCTTTAGCTATAAACAGCAGAGATTATCTGATAACCTTTGGTCCCTTCTAGTTTCCAAAATTACAAGATTTGCTGCATAATTTTTATTAAAAAATGATTACTCTCCAGAATAATTGCAATGAGAAACCCATCTGCTTTTTATTAGGTTGTATATTAGGCTTAACTAATGGGAGTATAGTATCAGTATGGGAGGTGATTAGTCTTTTTCTTCATTGGCTAACTCTGTTGGAAATAGTCTGTTCAGTTTCAGGCACTGTACTATGACAGGGACGTATGAAAGGTGAAATATTATGCTCAAGGCTGGGCAGGGGGTGGAGGACAATTCACTCATAAGAAGGTGAAATCCAAGCCAACAGCTTGTGTGGGTATTGAATCTACATATATGTATAACACATATGGTGCAGAAAACATAAGGGGAGAAATTATACAAACTGATGTGGAGATATTGAAACTCCTGGGGCCCTGGCAGAAGCAAATATGAAAATAAGAAAACTTTTCACAGTAGTCCCATAGGAGTTAAGCTCACAATTAAAATATCACAGGCCTGCATAAGAAAGTGAATTATCTCACAAGAGAGTATCAGCAGATAAAACTAATAGTAGAATAAATGTCTAATAAATGGAAATGTAATAAGCTATCTGAAAGAAATTATAAAATGAATATGTTTAAAGCACTTAATAAATAAATAAATAAATAAAAATTACTGAAGAACATGACAGTATGTGACGGTTAATTAATACTGAGTGTCAACTTGATTGGATTGAAGGATACAAAGTATTGATCCTGGGTGTGTCTGTGAGGGTGTTGCCAAAAGAGATTAACATTTGAGTCAGTGGGCTGGGGAAGGCAGAACCATCCTTAATCTGGTGGGCACAATCTAGTCAGCTGCCAGCGAATACAAATCAAGTGGAAAAATGTGAAAAGGAGAGACAGGCCTAGCCTCACAGTCTACATCTTTCTCTCATGCTGGATGCTTCCTGCCCTTGAACGTTGGACTCCCACGTTCTTCAGTTTTTGGGACTCAGACTGGCTCTCCTTGCTCCTCAGCTAGCAGACAGTCTATTTTGGGAATTTATGATCATGTAAGTTAATACTTAATAAACATACATATCTTATTAGTTCTGTCCCTCTAAGAGAACCCTAATACAGATTTTGGTACCAGGAGTGGTTCCAGAGGAACAGAATATTAAGGATGGAGTTCTTTCATTGGTTTTGGGGTTTTTGGAGTTGGCTGCTTAATATGATTAGACCCCAAAATGCTAAAGACTCTACCTTTTTTTTTTTTTGTAATACTTTATGTTCTAGGGTACATGTACACAACATGCAGGTTTGTTACATATGTATACATGTGCCATGTTGGTGTGCTGAACCCATTAACTCATCATTTACATTAGGTATATCTCCTAATGCTGTCCCTCCCCACTCCCCCCACCCCGCAACAGGCCCCAGTGTGTGATGTTCCCCTTCCTGTGTCCAAGTGTTCTCATTGTTCAATTCCCACCTATGAGTGAGAACATGCGGTGTTTGGTTTTCTGTTCTTGCGATAGTTTGCTGAGAATGATGGTTTCCAGCTGCATCCATGTCCCTACAAAGGACATGAACTCATCCTTTTTTATGGCTGCATAGTATTCCATGGTGTATATGTGCCACATTTTCTAAATCCAGTCTGTCATTGGTGGACATTTGGGTTGGTTCCATGTCTTTGCTATTGTGAATAGTGCCACAATAAACATGTGTGCATGTGTCTTTATAGCAGCATGATTTATAATCCTTTGGGTATATACCCAGTAATGGGATGGCTGGGTCAAATGGTATTTCTAGTTCTAGATCCTTGAGGAAGACAGTGTGGCGATTCCTCAAGGACTGTATTTCTAATACTATGGAGAACACTGATAGAACTTTGAGTGAACTGTTTTGAGAGTTATGCAAAATAAATGTATTTCACCCTTCTGATTCACTGCTTGTGAGAGGCAAGGAGTTTAGTGACTCTATACATAATACCTTTGACCATATGTGGAGAACCAAGGAACATAATGAAACTGGTTGGTTGCTCCAAAATTCAGTGGACAAAGTGATGAAAGGAAATGATGAACCCAGGGATTCTGTCTTCCAGCTTCAGAAGCAGATACTGAGCCCCAAATCTGCTGAGATTGCCCTGAGAGAGAGTCTTATCTCTTGTGGATAAAGAGATGAAATTGTGGAGAAACAGACACCAGCTGTTATCATGTGAGAGGCTGACCTGCAATGAAAGATGCATGCACAGCTTCGCCAGGTGTCTACTGTTAAAGTGAGGGCAATGACTGGAAAAGAATGAGACCCTGCAACTTGGAATGGGGATGTGTGGGAGGACCCTGGTGAGGCTGGGGACACTGAGTTTGTAAACTCTGATGAACCTTCTTTTGCCAGAAGGAATGGCTTTCCCATTCCCAGTAGTGGCAACATCCCCTCCCTGACCCATGCTGCCATCAGCCTTTCCATCTCTGTCTCAGGAGATAAGCCCTGCACTACCTGAGGCAACAGTGATGGCCTCTCCTGAGGCAGTTGCCAGGCGAAATAATGTTTATTCTCCTCAGAAGCCACTCCCAAAACCCCTGTTAGCTTCTAGACCTATAACTAGACTAAAGTCCTGGTAGGCCCCTAGAAGTGAGGTTGAGAATATGACCCAGGAAGAGGTGCACTATACTCAAAAATAACTGCTTGAATTCTCTAATTTCTATAAACAGAAATCTGGAGAACAGGCATGGGAATGGATATTAAGGGCATGAGATAATGGTGGAAGGAACATAGAGTTGGATCAGGCTGAATTTATTGATTTGGGCCCACTAAGTAGAGACTCTGCATTTAATATTGCAGCTCAGGGAGTTAAAAAAAGTTATAATAGTTTATTTGCTTGGTTAGCTGAAATATGGATTAAAAGATGGCCTGCTGTGAGTGAGCTGGAAATGCCTGGTATCCCTTGGTTTAATGTAGAGGAAGGGATCCAAGGACTTAGTGAGATTGGGATGGTGGAGTGGATTTGTCACTTTAGACCTACTCATCCCATCTGAGAGGGTCTAGAAAATATACCTTTTACCAGTGCCTTGCAAAAAAGATTTGTGAGGGAAGCACCTGCATCTTTGAAGAGCCCTGTTAATTTCTTTTCTCTGTATGTCAGATCTAACAGTGGGAACCACAGTCACTCAACTACAACATTTACATACAATGGGAATAATTGGATACCGATGTGGCAAGGGCCAAGTGATGGCACTCAACCATCAAAGGCAAAGTGGGCATAGCTACCATAATGGACAGTAGAGACAAAGCGACAATCAGGATAATCTGATTCATGTAGAGCTCTGGCATCGGCTAATTAATTATGGTGTTCCTAGAAGTGAAACTGATAGGAAGCCTACTGCATTCCTACTTAATGTATATAAGGAGAAAACTTCTAGGTCGAATGGACAAGATGAATTTGACTTATAAAAATAGAGAATCGGCTGGGAGCAGTGGCTCACACCTGTAATCCCAGCACTTTGGGAGGCCGAGGCGGGTGGATCACGAGGTCAGGAGATCAAGACCATTCTGGCTAACATGGTAAAACCCCGTCTCTACTAAAAACACAAAAAATTTAGCTGGGCATGGTCGCGGGCAGCCATAGTCCCAGCTATTCAGGAGGCTGAGGCAGGAGAATGGTGTCAACCCGGGAGGCGGAGCTTACAGTAAGCAGAGATCACGCCACTGCACTCCAGCCTGGGTGACAGAGCGAGACTCCATCTCAAAACAAACAAACAAACAAACAACAACAATAAAAAAAAAAAGAGACAAAAATAGAATCACAGACCCTCAATCAATTTCCAGACCCAGAATTGCTTGAATGAAGGGGAGGCCAGTTCCCCTTGAGGAAGGACCCCATTACATTACCAACAATTTATGCAGTTAATCTTCCTCCCATCCTTCCCCAAGGAGACCTCCAGCCTTTTACCAGGGTAACTGTGCAGGGGGGAAAGGGAAGTGATCAGACATTTTGGGGACTACTGGACACTAGCTCTGAGCTGACGCTGATTTCAGGGGACCCAAAATGTCACTGTGGTCCTCCAGTTAAAGTAGGGGCTTATGGAAGCCAAATAATGAATGGAGTTTTAGCTCAGGTCCGACTTACCATGGCAAGAAAGAAAGACCATTTTTTCCTCAATGAACGCTCCCGGAACCCTTGTCAAATATGTGTTGACTATAGATGAAGATATTTATTTAAGATATTTATTTCTGGACTCTAAATTCTACTTTATTGAGCCATATGTCTATCTGTGTGCCACATTCTCTTGATTATTATTGCTTTGTAGTAAGTTTTAAAATTGGAAATTGTCAGTCCTCCTACAGTGTTCTTCTTTCTCAAAATTGTTCTGTATATTCCAGGTTATTCACAATTCCGTAGACATTTAGAATGAGCTTGTCAATTTCTATTACAAAGTCAGCTGGGATTCTGATCGGAATTGCCTTGAATCTGAAGATCGATTTGATAGCATTATATTGAATGCCTCTTCATTTCTTTATGTTTTCTTTAATGTTTTTCAATAATGTATTATGGTTTTAGAATGTAAGTTTTTCACAAACTTAATTTTTGCATTTTTCATTGCAAAATCACTTCATTTGCATTGTTCATTGCAAGTATATGAAAAAACAATTAATTTTTGTATATTGACCTTGTATCCTACAACTTCACTGAACTCATTTGTTAGTTTTTTTGCATGAATTCTCTAGGATTTTTAATATATAATTTGTCATATGCAAATAATAATAGTTTTACTTATTCTTTTTCAGTCTGGATGCCTTTTATTTCTTTTTCTTGCTTATTTGTCCTGGGTGGAACCCCTAGTACAATGTTGAATAGAAGTGATGTAGGGTAGACATCCTTACCTTTTTCCTGATCTTAGGAGGGAAAACATCCAGTCTGTTACCATTAAGTATGTATGATGTTAACTGTGGGTTGTTTTACGGATGCCTTTTATACCTAAGATTTTGTGTACACATGCCTTTTTTGATGTTAATATAAATAGTATTGTGTTTTTAATTTCAAATTCCAATTGTTTTTTACTGATAAAAATTGTTTTTACTGAAAGCGATGGATACTTTTTTGCTTGCCTTATAGCCTATAACCTTGTTATTATGGCTTATTAGTTTTAGGAGGGTTTTTTTTTTGTCAATTCTTTGGCATTTTCTCCATGATCATGTCATAAGTGATATACAGTTCTGTTTTTTCTTTTCCAATGTTCATATACTTTCTTGTCTTTTCTTGCCTTATTTTATTAGCTAGGACTTCCAGTATGATCTTGAATAGGAGTAAGGGAGGACTGCTTGTTCTATTCCTGCACTTAGGGGAAAAACATCTAGTTTCTCATCATTGAATATAATGTTTTCTGTAGATATTTTAATGAAGTTGAGAAAGTTCCCCTTTATTCCAAGTTTGCTGAGAGTTTTACATCATAAAAGGGTGTTGGATTTTGTCAATTTTTTTTTCCTGCATGTATTGATTTGATCGTGTGATTTTTTCTTCCTTAGATTTTTCTTCTCCCCATCCATTGATATGATGGGTTACAGTAATAAATTTTTGAATGTTGAGCTACCCTTGCATACTTCAAATAAATCTCCTTGGTCATGGCATATAACTACTTTTATACATTGTTGTTTCAATTTGCTCATATTTTGCTGAGGGTTTTTGTATCTGTGTTCATGAGAGATAACCATTTGCATTATTTCTTCAGGTAACGTTTTTGTCTGGTTTTGCTATTAGTGTAACACTGGCCTCGTAAAAAGAGTTAGAAAGTGTTCCCTCTGCTTCTGAAGTGATTGTAGAGAAATAGTACTATTTCTTCCCTGAATATTTAGTAAGACTCAGCAGTGAAACCATATTGGCCTGGTGCTTTCTATCTTGGAAGATTAATTATTGATTGTATTTTAAAAATAGATATAAGCCCATTAAGATCATATATTTCTTTTTGTGTGTTTGTGTGTTTCAAGGGATTGTTGCATTTCCTCTTTGCTATTAAATGTGTGGGTATAGGGTTGCTCATAATATTCCTTTATTATCCTTTTAATATCCCTGGGATAAGAAGCAACAAGTTCTCTTTCATTTTTGATATTAATAATTTATGTGTTCTCTCATTTTATGTTGGTTAGCCTAGCTAGAGGTTTGTCAATTTTACTGATCTTTTGAAGAACCAGACTTGGTTTTATTAATTTTTCTATTGGCATTTTCTGCATGATCGTTGATCATGGTTTCTAATTTCATTGATTCCTGCTCTAAATTCTATCATTTACTTTCTTCTGCTTGCTTCAGGCTCATATTGCTCTTCTTTCTCTAGTTTTAAAGTGGAAGCTCAGATTACTGATTTTAGATTTTTCTTCCTTTCCAGTATATGCATTCAATGCCATGAATGTTATCCCAAGCACTGCTTTTTTTGCATCACACACATTTCGGTAAGTTCTATTTTCATCCTCATTTAGTGAAACACATTTTAAAATTTATTTTGAGACTTATTTGACCCATGCTTTGTTTAAAAGTGTGCTGTTTAATCCACAAAGCTGTGGTTTCAGGCTGATGATTTCCAAGGGAACTATGGAACTGGGATAGTGGGGTGGTGGTTCGCTAGAAGGCAAGTTAAATACCATAAAGTTCACTGTTTTTACTGAGATCCATCTCTCTCTCTCTCTCTTTTTTTTTTTTTTGTTATTTAGTTTTTATTTCATAATCATAAACTTAACTCTGCAATCCAGCTAGGCATGGGAGAGAACAAGGAAAACATGGAACCCAAAGGGAACTGCAGCGAGAGCACAAAGATTCTAGGATACTGCGAGCAAATGGGGTGGAGGGGTGCTCTTCTGAGCTACAGAAGGAATGGTCTGGTGGTTAAGATAAAACACAAGTCAAACTTATTCGAGTTGTCCACAGTCAGCAATGGTGATCTTCTTGCTGGTCTTGCCATTCCTGGACCCAAAGTGCTCCATGGCCTCCACAATATTCATGCCTTCTTTCACTTTGCCAAAGACCACATGCTTGCCATCCAACCACTCAGTCTTGGCAGTGCAGATGAAAAACTGGGAACCATTTGTGTTGGGTCCAGCATTTGCCATGGACAAGATGCCAGGACCTGTATGCTTTAGGATGAAGTTCTCATCTTCAAATTTCTCCCCACAGATGGACTTGCCACCAGTGCCATTATGGCGTGTGAAGTCACCACCCTGACACATAAACCCTGGAATAATTCTGTGAAAGCAGGAACCCTTATAACCAAATCCTTTCTCTCCAGTGCTCAGAGCACGAAAATTTTCTGCTGTCTTTGGAACCTTGTCTGCAAACAGCTCGAAGGAGACGCGGCCCAAGGGCTCGCCGTGGACGGCAATGTCGAAGAACACGGTAGGGTTGACCATGGCTAGTAGTACAAGAATTTCCTCGGTGGCAGCATCTGCAAAGCCCCATCTCTCTTTTTTTAAAAATATAAAATAAATATTCTTCAGATTGTTGCAAGCCTCTAGTTAATAACCCGAGTCCTAAAATCTTGATGTAGACAAATTTTGCCTGTGGTCTTTCGGCTTTTAGGGAGGAAATAATTTTCAGAGGTCTTTACTCCATTTTCACTGATATTCTGAACATTGTTTGATGTGCTTGTCATCCATAGCTCTTCTTTGGTGAAGTATCCATTCAAGTTTTTTGTCTGTTTTAAAAATTTGGTTGTTTATTTTATTTTTGTTGAGTTTTTAAATAAATTTTATTTTGGAACAATTTTACATTTATAGAGAAGTTGCAGAAATAGTCCAGAGAGTTGCCATGTAACTCTCACCCAGTTTCTACTGTTTGGTAATGTATTTCATTGCCTTGGCATATCTGTTAAAACTTAAGAAATCAACATTAGTTCATTATGATTAACTGAACTCCAGACTTACTCTATATTTCTTAGTGTTGCTTTTTGAGGATTGTTTATGTATTCTAGATAGAAGTCTTTTGTCAGATGTGTGATTTGCAAGTCTTTTCTCCCAGTCTGTACTTTGTTTTTTCCTTCTCTTATTTTTATTACTTTTATTTTTAAAATGTCAGCGAAAGTTATTTGGGTGCTGTCATTTTTTTGTTTCAGTCTTTGAATTCATCTTTGATGAATATAAATGTTTTAAATAAAATAGCAGCAACATATTATTCTAAAATATCTTGCTTGGTTTGACTTATTAAATAGTTTATGAAAAAGTTTCATTTTATATTTACGTTGTTTTTGACTTAAAAATACCAAGTGTATTAATCTTCTTTACAATTTAAGACTTAAGTCTTAAAATTCAGGATATAATTGTAGCACACTATTAATGCCCAAGGGCGACATACTTTTTATGGTGACCAATCAACTTAGTTTTATACCTGAGATTCTAAAATGTAGTTTAATAATGACTGAAACATCATGACTTGGCTATAAATGCGTGTAATTTATACCCCTTTGCAAGTTTAAAGGCATTGATCTCTAGTTATTCAGGCTTGGACATTTTCTCCTGCCCTACTGTCTTTGTGGTCCCAACACCGAGTGTGACAGAGACTGAATGACTAAGGAAACTCTAGCTTCCTCCAGCCCCACACTTGGCTAAGCTGCAATCAGCTCTGCGTGAGGCTGGGCATGGAGCAGGTGTAGTCAATGTCCTCCTCTCTGTCTCGATGGTATCCTCATTTGGTGCTGCTCTCACGGATGCCTATCTTCCTCCCTCTGTCTGTTCCTGTTGTCTTTCCAGGCTCCTGGCTGTCCTTTCTGTCATAGCAGCCTCAGTGATTTTGATAATGTCAGCAAGAGCCGAAAGCTATTGCCCCTCTGTGATGGTTGGATAGGGAGCTGCATGAAATGCTGAGGGAATGGAAAAGAGAGTGGGGGCAGTCAAGTGTGGCAAGGGTGGCATTTGCCATAGGTACTGACCACTTGTGAGAGTATTTGTCGCTCTTCAGCATAGTGTAGGAATGAGCACTGGAGGGGAGGTCAAAGCCTGGAATTTTCAGCCGACACTGGATTTGACCAGCTACGTGCCTTAGAGTTGAGGGAGCAAGAGATCACTCTGTTTCTCCCTGGGCTCAGTTTTCTCATCTGTAAAATGGTGCTGGGGGTAATGTGCTGGGGCTGGATTACTTGATTCTTAAGGTCTTTCGAGTTCTAATGGTCTAAGTAGGACAGTGTCCTTCAAACATTTTTTGCTTATGTACTTCTTAACAACTTTTTGAAAAACTATGATTCAAGGCACATTTTAAAGTTGATATTTAAAATTTTACATCTTCTATTCAAATAGTTGCAAAGGATATGATTTCCAATACGTCATAAAAATTGGTAGTTTTAAAGAGAGAATTTAAAATTAAAAACAGTATCCAATGGAATTTAAATGCCATACTCATATGAGACCCCCTTCATCCACTTAAGAAATCTACAAACAAACTCTTTTTATTCAACATTTAAAATTTTCCCTTTATCCATGATTTTATATTCCACTTTTCCCACAGGATTTTATATTAATGCACGTGTATTTTATGCTCGAAAACTTTTTATTGATCACTCTATCGTACTTATCACAATAAGATTATGCCTTATAAATTCAAATTTTAAAATTTGTTTTCTTTTCTGTGACCATAAGGCTTTAAGGGCTAAAAAAAGTCTTCTGTAATAGATTGTAATGATAATTATTATTGATACATAGTTGATCAAAAATAAAAATGTATATTAATTTTTAGAATCATGCATTGTATAATGACATTTTAGGCATTGACGGACTGCTTATACAACTGTGGTCTCATAGAATTATAATGGAGTCAAAAAGTTCCTATCACCTAGTGAAATAACCATCTCGATGTTGTAGCACAATGCATTACTCACATGTTTGTGATGATGCTGGTTTTGACAAATCCACTGCACTGCCAGATGTATAAAACTAAAGCACAGGCCAGGCGCGGTGGCTCACACCTGTAATCCTAGCACTTTGGGAGGCCAAGGCGGGCAGATTGCCTGAGCTCAGGAGTTTGAGACCAGCCCGGGCAACATGGTGAAATCCCGTCTCTACTAAAAATACAAAAAATTAGTTGGGTGTGGCAGAATGTACCTGTAGTCCCAGCTACTCGGGAGAGTGAAGCAGGAGAATTGCTTGAGCCCGGGAGGCGGAGGTTGCAGTGAGCTGAGATTGTGCCACTGCACTCCAGCCTGGGCAACAGAGCAAGACTCTGTCTCCAAAAAAAAAAAAAACAAAAGTAAAGCACATACAGTTATGTACAGTACATAATACTTGATAATGATAATAAACAACTATGTTACTGGCTTATGTATGTATTATACTATACTTTTTATTGCCATTTTGGAGTGCAATTTTAAGTAGAAAGAGTAATAAGTAGAATTTTTAAAAAAGTTAAATGTAAAACAGCCTTAGGCAGGTCCTTCAGGAGGGATTCCAGAAGAAATCATTGTTATCACAAGAGATGACGCAGCTCCATGCATGTTATTGCCCCTGGAGATCTTCCAGTGGGATAAAATACGGAGGTGGGAGACAGTGATATTGATGATCCTGGCCTGGTGTAGACTAGGTAAACTAACATGTGTTTGTGTCTTAGTTTCTAACAAAAAATGTTTAAAAGTAAAAAAACTTAAAAATATTTTTAAAAATTAAAAAAAGCTTATAGAATAAGAACATGAAGAAAGAAAATGTTTTGGCTGGGTCGGTGACTCCCGCCTGTAATCCCAGCACTTTGGGAGGCCAAGGTGGGTGGATCACCTGAGGTCAGGAGTTCGAGACCATCCTGGACTACTTGGCAAAACCCCATCTCTACTAAAAATGCAAAAATCAGCTGGGCGTGGTGGCACGTAACTGTAATCCCAGCTACTTGGGAGGCTGAGGCAGGAGAATCGCTTGAACCCAGGAGGTGGAGGTTGCAGTGAGGTGAGATCACGACACTGTACTCTGCAGCCTGGGTGACAGAGGAGACTCTGTCTAAAAAAAAGAAAATGTTTTGTAGAGCTGTATAATGTGTGTTTTACACTAAGTATTATTACAAAAGGGTCAAAAAGTTGAAAAAATGAAAAAGTTCATAAAGTAAAAATGTTACAGTGTGCTTAGGTTAATTTATTTTTGAAGAAAACACATATTTTAAAATAAAGCCTAAATGCACAATGTTTATAAATTCTGCAGCGGTATACAGAAATGTCCTAGACCTTCACATTCACTAATGACTCACTGATTGACCCAGAGCAACTCCCAGTCCTGCAAACTCCATTCATGGGAAGTGCTCTAGAGAAGTGTACTGTTTAAAAATCTTTCATACTGTAATTTTACTGTACCTTTTCAATGTTTAGATATACAAAAATTTACCAGTATGTTACAATCGCATGCAGTATTCAGTACACTAACATGCAGTAGAGGTTGGTAGCCTAGAAGAAATAGGCTGTACCATATAGCCTAGGTGTGAAGTAGGCTATACATCTAGGTTTGTGTAACTACACTGTGTGATGTTCGTACAACAACAAAATCAACCAACAATGCCTTTCTCAGAACATATCCTTGGCGTTGATACATGACTGTATTAAATATACGTAATTTTCATTGGAAATACATGTGTTAATGAGATGATGAGACATTTTCCTAATTATTTCATATATTTCTGTATGAATATAACATTTATGCAATGAAGCAGAGTCCAACATCTGTATTATCACTACTCTTTTTTTTATAGATGTAAGCACTGAGAAAATACATTCACATAAAAAATACACAGAAATGGAAATTTGCTATATCACTATCACTTGATCGTTTGACTACCTTTTGAGTTATTTGTCAAAAATTATACACTAATTTATAATCAAGATTATTTTTAATTTTGTTAAGAGCAAAGAGTTGGGAACTGCCTGACATGGAAAAGGATCTGTTGTTCATTCATTAGAGCCTGATTCCCTATTTCAATTCCTGGGATGTATACAAAAAAGGCTTTTACAATACTGTCAATTAACTGTTAATAATCCCAGCTATTCTTTTTCTTAGAGGCACCTTGTTTAACCAGACGTATTTTTTTAATTGTTGGAAAAGATCAATATGTTATTAATTTCCTTCTACTTTTATATAGTGCTTTTCTGTTATCATGTGCTTTGAATGTATTCTCATCAAAATCCTGGAACTATAGATTTGGTTTATTAAATATGTGAAAAATAACTTCCATATAATCTACTTGGCAAAGTCAATCCTCCCTATAAAACCAATCAGACAAATAATTCTTATTTTCTCTTAAGATAAAAATCTGACATTGTTTTTTCAATTCAACCAAACACGTTAATAAGCATTTCAAGGACTATTATAAATACTACTGGCAACAAATTATGGAACCCATCTTGTAGGACAGATGATAAAATCAGTCAAGTCAAGATTAAAATGATGCCACACTAATGTGATTTATCCGTTTCACAATGTTAATAAGAACAAGATCATAAATCCATATGCAGTGCCTCTGCTCTGAATTTGTATAGGCCACTGTTATATATATGTCAAAGGACTTTTGTAAACTAGGTCTGCTAAATGTGGATACGTGCATGTATCAAACATTGTTTATCTGCTTTGGAGAATAATTAAACAAAAGTCAAATATAAAGATGAGAAATAACTCCCATCAATTTTATGAAACAGCATGATCAAAGTTTCCTTATATGGCAAGTGAAAGAGAGCAATATCCAATTGCTAAAAATGAATCAGTCTGGAAGTTATGCTATAGTTTTCTCTTTGGCTAATAGGAGGTGAAAAATGCTGAACGTTTGAATATCTGGGGTTCCTCTGATTTTTGGTGTAATGCCTCCCTTGGATGAAGGTGATGGGGAAGCCCCAGTGCCCCATGCCTGAGCGGACTCAGAGCAGGGGAGAGAACTCTTGGTACCTGATGGGGGTGGCGTCAGCTGCTGTCAACAATATCTGTGAGCAGCTCTGAGCAAGGGGATTGTGGAGGATGGACCCTGACCTCGAGGGTAAGGTGGGTCTTCCCCTCCAGAAACTCCTCACCCAATTCGCTACATGATTTCCTCCTGCTCCTTGAATATTTTCTGAATATTTTCTTTCCTCAACAATTGCTTTAATTTTCCTATCCCATCTAACTCTGTTCACTTCAATCTGAACTTTCTGAGTCCCATTTGGGACTCAGTGACTGGTCAACGCCCCATGAACTTGGCCCAAAGCCCAGAACTAATTCTTCCTCCCACCCCTCCATTCTAGAAAGGGATTCATCCTACTTGGCAGGCTGTCTCCCAGAGGATTCAGCATCTTGGATAACTCTTTGCTCCCAGACACCTATCTCCAGAAGGCACGAGTGTCCCCCACTCCTCCTGGGATCAGTCCAGTCACATGCTCTATAGCAGCCCTGGGTCACCCCTCCCTATTGCCTGCCTGCTTGCAGATTTACTTGACTCTTTGGATGCAAACTCACATCTGCATCCAGCCATTCCTCCTGTGGTGATGGTTTAACTGAGGGACAGGGAACCCTAATTTTTTAAAGTGTTGTTACATCCTATCTATACCAGGCCTCCCGAAACTCCTTGGTGATTTCTAAGGTGTCAGGCTGCCGCAACCCTGCTAGCAATCTTGGAGGGGATTCCTAGAGACCTATGACACATAGGGGGGTGGGAGGATATTGGTGCCTTCGGACAGACCACGCGGCCCCCAGCCACCATCCCCTAGTGCTGAATGACTTTCCCTCCAGGGCTGTGTTGACTTTTAGACACTAAAGCCACTTGATCATTTATTCTTCCAATGTCATGCTCCATTCAAAGTGGTCCAGCCAAGCCTGATTGCTATCCCAGTGACATCTTTTACTCCACGGGGCACGCGTCCCACCCTGGAGTAACCTACTTCATCTTTTCTGCTCTTTCCAAAAGGCCATAACCTCAGCATGCAGGGTTTCTCTCTGCAGTGTTCATCTGCAAGGGACTGTTGAGTCCCTTAGGGGTCACCACTTCCAATGTACAGGGCTCTAGACAAATTCCACAGTGTCCCATGGTATGGGTTTAGGAGCTTTATTGGGAAGGAGAAATTGGAAATGAGCAAAGAAAAGGAGGGGATTCCCTGTCCCTGCTATTGAGTCCGTGGGGAGGTATAGGGATTGGTGACTTCCTTCCCTGATAGGCGGGGCTGGACTTTACAAGGCCCCAGGTGCCGGCCAGCTTGCAGGCCAGACAACCCCAGTAAACAACTGGCACATCAGAGCCAAATGCCAAGCCCCAAACAACCTGTCCCCCATGGGCAAGGCTGCTTTATTACAGCTGCTCTATAAAATGACCCAGTTCCAGGCACAGCTCCTCCCCTGGAGGGTAGACATGGGCTGCCTGACCAGTGAATCCCCAGGCCACCACCCACAGGAGCCTGGGAGCCTGGCTCCTCTTCCCTTACTGGCTCAGGCCTTGTGAATATTCTCCTCTCCACAAAAGCTTATTCCTTAATCTGTACCAAGTAACACGGTGGAGTTCATGGAAAGCATGGTGGCTGGCAGGTGGAGGTGTAGCAGCAAAGCATCCACCTTGTCAGGTGATTGCGTTTGTTTAAATATGTGGAAGAGGCGGGTTGTAAAATTCCCTCTGTCTGCCTGCATTGTCTACTTTGCTCTAAGAAGATTCTCCCTTAAGAGCAATGACAATAGCCTGGGGACAGGAGAGGCAAAGCCTTTGACAATAGCCTGGGGACAGGGGAGGTAAAGTCTTTAAACAAAAATTGTTATTACTCACTACTGCTCTCTACTCTTACCTAATTCAAAACATCCCATGGAGGCTGCGTGCCTAACACTCCTGCACCCCAACAGGAAAATAAGTAAGCAGGAAAGCCGAGAGCCCCAAGGATCTGATGCTGCAGTGACTCACTGAGGGACTTTCCCCTGCTGGGCTCTCTGGAGGCTTTTATACCCTCGACGATGCCTTGTAGTGAGAATAGGATGGGCATGCTTTTTACCTTTCTTTTGTCAAGTGGACAAAGGGTTGGTGAGGAAGGGTGTCATTCTTTGGCAGATCAGCTTTAGTACAGATTACACAGAGGCTGAGTGTTGGGTGATGATTCCTTTAAGCTCATCCATGTCCAGGTATCCCTTAAAAAGTCTCCACCAACCCCTAGAGATGTACCTTCCGTAGTTTGAGGACCACTGACTGGTCTAGGAATCTAGGATTCCGAGGTGTCAGGCTCAGGCTAGAGTGCCCTGGGGCCTGCCTGGAAGCTAATAGCCTCCTTAGAACAGTTGCTGGAGACAGCATTTTTATAGAGAGGATTTTGTGGGTGATGGAGGTTTTCTTCTTCCCACGGATATGCAAACAGCTGCAGGAGTTAGCCAATACTATCTTTTCTATCTTCCACTGTTACTGCTGCTATTACGGCTTTCTCCCGTTTATCCTCTGGCTACAGGGTCTCCTAGTAGGTCTTCTAACACACCAGGCACACTCCGTCCTCAGGGCCTTCTGGCTGTTCCCTCTGCTGTAATTCTGATTCAGATATCTGCATGGCCTACTGCCTCATCTGCAATTCTTTTCTCCAGGAGGCCTGCCCTGACTCGTCTACTCTAAGTTGTAACTACATGTTTCTTTCCACCTCCTCTCTATCTCTCATGCCGTCCTTTATTTCCCCTATGGAACCTATGATCTCCTAAAACATTGATTTGTGTATTTACGTTTGATGATTTTGTTTTACTCTATGACCTCTTACTCCCTGGAACAGAAATTCTTCGAGGGCAAGGATCATTGTCTGCTTTGTTCACTGATACACACTAAATGCCTAGAAGGGAGCTGGTGCATGGTTGGTGTGCAGTAAATATTTGCTAATGAAGGAATAAATAAACAGACTCATTTCTTGAAAAAAACAAGTTCAACTTTCACAGCTTAGCTGATCCACATGATCTCTCCCTTAAA
>NC_045439.1:89775971-89892738 GCF_002776525.5 Piliocolobus tephrosceles | reverse complement strand
CCCCTCCCTTCCCCTCCCCTCCCCTCCCCTCCCCTCTCCTGCCGGTATACATGATCCTGACTGACTCTTTAGTCTCATCTCTGGCCCTTTTTGATGAAGCCCAGAGCCTGCAACATTCCTTGGCTTTGTTGTACGCATTGAAAGGCTTGATGGTGTGAACTTACTGGTGCAGAACCTAAAAATGCTGTGGGACCACAGACTAACACACTACATTTTCCTTTTTTATCTTCATCCACTTTATTAGTGTCAAGAGCGGCTTAAACCTTTTGATTGGATATATCTTTTCTAAACACAAAATGAATGTAAAAACACATCCCGGTTGGGGGCCAAATGACAGACACAAGCCAAAAACACAAACCAAAGAAGGAAGATGAGCAAATCTCCTCCTCAAAGTGAATCAGAAGGCATCTGATTTTGCCCTCCCCCTGCTGTGGCTTCACGGAAGTGGTTTGTTTGCAATTAATCATCATTTCTATTCGCCCTTCTCCCATCCCAAAGAGCAAAATCAGAAGTATGAATCAGGTCTCAACTTAGCAATTGGGAAAAACACTGTAGAGGCTATATTTTAAAACATTTTAAAAATATCTCCTCAGAGATGGCTTCCAAGAGGAGAAACTCACTTAAAACATACGTAATGGGAACATTTTTCTTCGAGAGTTTTTGTGTATTCATTTTACACAAAAATGTAAAAGTTTAAGTTCCTGTATATAATTTTATTTTTGTAAATTTTTATTTATTTTTCTAAGTCTGATTTTAAAGGATCAACTTCTATTCTTAGATTGTAGGAAGACTGTGTCCAGAAACGATCTATGACTAAAGTATCTTTACCAATGTAACCATACAAAAAGGAGGAAAATTCTTGAAGTCCCCTAGTCTGAAAAGTGCTAACAGTTTTGAAGACTGTGTTTTTTCAATGATACTTAGTTCATAGAATAGACATATAAAAAATGAAACAAAACATAAGACTTGTCTTGTAGTTGAATCTCAGTACTTTGATACCTTACATGTACAAGGCTTTTATGATAAAATGGAAATATTATATTCTGCAGAAAAGCAAACGTTGGTTACAAGATATATTTATTTAATGTCATAAGGTACCAGTCAAGCTTTGGGTGAAGATAGCAGGATGAATCCGGGTCATAGAAACTTCCTATTACCTGAACACATAAATAAAAAATAGTAAAATAATAAAAAAGGAAAGCAGGAAGGGATACCATTTCATGTCCTAAGTTTAAAAATGGGGTGCTAAGAAGGAAATCAACCTTACTGGAAAGATTCCATGTGGGTCTTAACATGGCCTCTACCCCACCTCAAAGCTACACTGGGGAAAGAAGATGGACTTGTTAACACATCTTGAGAATTTCCCCTTAAATCCCAAATTTCAGAAGAAATACACTAGGGAGGTGAGTGAGCTATTTGGAGGAAACATAAAGGAAAATCCTCAAGAGAAAAAGCTTCAGTTTCAGTCATCCTAGGATGGCATCTAATACAGAGAAAAAATATAGGAATATTGATTTTTTCAAGGCTCTTTGCTGAACTTAGAGATCTAATAAAGCATTTTTAGTTAAGGGTAACAAACCCAGGATATTTTATATAACATTTGAATGGGGAGTTCTGTCTTTCTTCCCCTCTTTCCAAATTCTGTGGTTATAGAAATAATAGGTCATATTACTCCAAGTCCCCAGACTATAGCTGGAAAGGGAAGATAAACAGGTATAATATTAAGGTGAACATGGTGCCAAAGAGAACTCATCTGTACTAAACTATAGCAAGGAAAAGGTGTGGATGGAAGTGCCCACATAAGCCTGAGCAAAATGAAAAGAAACATCATAGTAATTATTCAAACGCACAGTTTCATCGTCTTTAAAATGGAGCAAATAATTGTATCTGCCTAATAGGGTTATGTTATAAGAATTAGAGGATTAACATATGGAAATTGCAGAGAACAGAGTCTGGCACACAGAACAATTCTGTAACTGTTAACAAGAAAAATAATGGTTTTATTAAAATAGTACAGGAAAAGGTAAGATCAATCTAGCACACTAAAGACTGATAAACAGTCTACAAAAGAGGACAACTTACAGGAAAGATTACCTGACAGTATTTTACTCTAAAGAGCTTAATAAAACTACGAATTTTATTAAACAAGTTTTTGACAACAGATTTAAAAAGAAAAACAGAATAAGAAGAAAAAGAGGAATGCAGAGAAACAAAAACACCCAATGCGTTACATAATTTATAACTAAATTAGAATTTTCAAGGATTAGAATGGCCATAGCTGAAAATTGAATTGCTAACATAGAAGAAAGGCTCAACTGAGTGCTGAGAATAATCAAGAGAGAAAAGCAGTTCAAGAAGGACTAATAGATATAAGTGATTAATAAAGATGATCCAACATCATCCAATAAAATAAATTATGTGCAAGAAACTATAGAATAAATGACATAGAAACAAGTGACACCAAAAAAAAAAAAAAAAAAATAGCCAAAGTTGTGATAGAATAAATTTTTCCTTGAAATAAATAAAAATCTAATATGCATATTGAAAGAACCCACCATGTTTCAGGAAATATTGACAAAATGATATAGCGTGCTGATGCAGAACATTAGAATTTACTGAACACAAGTTGTTAAATAATTAATTTATTTTTTTACTTTGAAGTTCAGGAGTACATGTGCAGGTTTGTTACATAGGTAAACTTGTGTCACAGAGGTTTGTTGTACAGATTATTTCATCTTCCAGATATTAACCCTAGTACCCATTAGTTATTTTTCCTGATCCTCTCCCTCCTCCCACCCTCCACCCTTCAATAGGTCCCAGTGTGTGTTGTTCCCCTGTATGTGTGCATGTGTTCTCATCATTTAGCTCCCACTTGTCAGTGAGAACATTCAGCATTTGGTTTTCTGTTCCTGTGTTAGTTTGCTAAGGATAATGGCCTCCAGCTCCATCCATGTCTCTGCAAAGGGCATGGTCTCATTCTTTTTATGGCTGCATAGTATTCCATGGTGTATAGGTACCACATTTTGTTTATTCAGTCTATCATTGATAGGCATTTAGGTTGATTCTATGTCTTTGCGATTGTGAATAGTGTTGCAGTGAACATTGGCATCTGTGTGTGTTTATAATAGAACAATTTATATTCCTTTGTGTATATACTCAGCAATGGGATTGCTGGGTAGAATGGTATTTCTGTCTTTAGGTCTTTGAAGAATCACTACACTGTCCTTCACAATGGCTGAACTAATTTACACTCCCACCAGCAGTGTCTGAGCATTCCTTTTTCTTCCTACCCTCGCCAGCATCTGTTATTTTTTGACTTTTTAGTAATAGCCATTCTGACTGGTGTAAGGTGGAATCTCATTGTGGTTTTGATTTGCATTTCTCTAATGATCAATGATGTTGAACTTTTTTTCAAATGATTTTCGGTGCATATATGTCTTATAAACCTTTTTAAAAAGAAGAAAGATCTTTTCAAGTACCTAGGCAGAAAAATCAAGATACCTACAAATGAACAAAATCTCATTGACCTAATACTTTTTCATAGCAATATTCAATGCCAGAACACAATGGAACAATGTCTAAAGTTCAAGGGAAAAGAGGGTTTGACCTGATAATTTTCTACCAATTTAATCATCTCTCGCATATGAAGACCATATGAGGGAAATACTCCAATGAGAATTATAGTACGTATGAGCTTTACTTGGGAGAAAACAAGAGCATGAATACCTACTGTTCAGCTGTAAAATCAAGGCTGTCATTGATTTCTCCAATTCACAAAAGAAGAGTCCACTATATAAGGACTAGAGGATCATTTAGAGTTGAAGCCAATGGAGCAATATCTATAAGGTGTCGAGCAGAAGAAAATGTGACATGTGAGTAGTGTATGTAGTTAAGATATCTTTTGAGTATCTGAGCGAAGGTCTTTTTTAGACATAATGTGAGTAAAGCATATGTGAGCAAAACAACCTAACTGACAATGAAATCTAGCCAACCAAGAAATTAAACACCCCTCCCTCCTGAGGAATGAAAAAGTTTAAAAAAAAAAAACCCAACACACTGGTAGTCCTTTTATTGTGGGAGTTATACTTATAGAACCAAATCCAAGATTTATAAACATTGGGAAGTAAAAGTTATTAACAAAATCTAAATTTTGTTAGGAGTGAAGAAGGATGAGAATATTAATTACTAATGTAGCAGCATGTTAATACCGAACTTTTCCTGTCTGGGTATCTGGAGAGGTTCCTAAGGCTAAGGATAAAACACTAGGTGCCACCTTTCCCTATGTTTCAAAGTTTGGTGCTGGACTACATTTGCAGAACTCTTGGAGGGAATGGCTAAAAATATTCTATATTAAGAATATAAGAGGCTGGATGTGGCGGCTCACGCCTATAGTCCCAGCACTTTGGGAGGCTAAGGCAGGTGCAACACCTGAGGTCAGGAATTCAAGACCAGCCTGACCAATATGGTGAAACCCTGTCTCTACTAAAAATACAAAAATTAGCTGGGCAAGGTGGCACGTACCTGTAGTCCCAGCTACTCGGGAGGCTGAGACAGGAGAATCTCTTGAACCCAGGAGGCGGAAGTTGCAATGAGCTGAGATTGCACCACTGCACTCCAGCCTGGGCGACAGTGAGACCCTGTCTCAAAAAGCAGTAGCTGCAACACTAGAAAGATGGCAGAGCAAGAGCAAAGAAAAATCTCTTTGGTTCCAGAGAATCTCCTGAAAAAGGGGAAGGCTTATCAAGCCCTCAAAGCTACCCAGGCAAAGCAGCCACTTTTGGCAAAGAAGGAGCAGAGGAAAGGAAAAGGGTTCAGGTTTAAGCGACTGGAATCATTCCTACATGATTTCTGGCAGCAGAAACATGACAAGGTGCATCTCAGATGACTAGAAGTGAAACCTCGTGCCTTGGAATTGCCAGATAAACATTCCTTGGCTTTGTTGTACGCATTGAAAGGCTTGATGGTGTGAACTTACTGGTGCAGAGAACCATCGCAAGACTGCCTGAAGAAAATTTTTACTGGTGTCTTTGTAAAAGTCACTTCCCAGAACCTAAAAATGCTGCGTATAGTGGAACCTTATGTGACCTGGGGATTTCCAAATCTGATGTCTGTCCTGGAACTCATTTTGAAATGCGGACAAGCCAAGGTCAAGAATAAGACCCTCCCTCTGACAGACAAAACAGTGATTGAGGAGCACCCGGGGAAGTTTGGTGTCATTTGCTTGGAAGGTCTCATTCATGAAATTGCCTTCCCAGGGAAGCATTTCCAGGAGATCTCATGGTTCTTGTGCCCTTTCCATCTCTCAGTGACCCATCATGGTACCAACAATAGAGTGGGCTTCCTCAAGGAGTGGGCATACCTGGCTATCGGGGTGAACGCATCAGTTCATCTGCCTGCTTAACTAGACCCAGGTGCCAAACTGCAGTAAATTTCTATCATTGAAGTGGAAGCATGTGTTTCTGTTTTTTTGTTTGGAATTTTTACTGAGTATCTTTAGAGAAAATTATTTCCTACTTTATCTTCAAAAACTGGAAAGGAAGCGTCAAAGAAAAGATAGTAGTTTATGTTCATGGCAAGCACCTCTCATCACAATCCAATTCCAAGGAAAAATTCCAGCATTTTCTACATTGGCTGCCATCTCGTCTGAAATCAGCACATTCCATGAAGGAAGGAGTCCTGCTTTTGTGTGTCTTCTATCCTAGGGTTTAATGTTGGTAAATGCATAACTCTAGCATTTGTACAAGGCTCCCTAAGACTCCTGCAGTGGTCGACCAAGCCCAGGGACATAATTGAATCTGGAGATTCCTGGGGCCTTGTTTTGAAAAAGACTTGAAATACACACAGGAAGAAAGGACCAAAAATAAATGTTCACTTGTTTCTGCAAAAAAAAAAAAGGAGTATAAGAATATTAAGGGATTATATTTTGATCCCTTAGTCTATCAGTTTCCTGGAGTATTTGAAAGAGCGAACATTAAAAGAGAAAGAAAAAAAATATCTCTGGAGAGTGAGGCAGCAGTGCTGTGGCAGTTTTCCCTTCCCTGGGCTGTGGAGAGTTGCTGAGAGGGATGATGCTTTGAGATTACTTCAAGCTTGGTGTGAAGGTCTTCACCTTTAGAACTTGATATGCGTTCTGAGGGTTGAAGGGACACAGTGGACTGGTAGTAGACTCAGGACTATGAAATCTAAAGGCAGGAGGTTGCAGCAGGCTTTCGACCCCAGGAAGCAGAACAAAGAGGAAGATAATTGCTTTGGGGATAGGTGCCAGTTCCACCACTGGCAGGGTCAAGCTTTCGGGAAGGTTTCCCATACAGCAGATGTGGGCATTGGGAAAACCAGCATGGAATGTAGACTTTGCCCAAGGGACTTTGTCCAGGACGGCCATTGGGAAGGCAGTGGGGGCTCTAACAGGAATGTATACAAGGCCTGTCTCTGGATGCCAGGTTTCAGGAGTTGGAATCACATATAGCCAGGCTAGAGGAAAGGCATCACCCACATCGTAAAAATTTCCATTGGAGTTTCCCAAACTGCAAGAAACCCATAAAAGAGCCTCCAGATGTCACAAAGGTATCAGCAAAGTAAGATCTTTCCCTAAATTCCCTTTCCTCCTGTGCTCAGCTGTGAACAGGTCATCTGGGAAGATGAGTGAGCAGGGGAGAAAGGTAGAAGAACAGTGCTGGGAAGGAGAGAAGAAATCCCTCATTAACCTGATACCCCAATGTTATAGGACCTAGCAAAGGGGTAGGTGTCCTTGATTTTTCATTGCTGCTGCCTGACCGACGCTTTTTCTTTTTCCCTAAAGCCTTCCAACTCCCTTAGCAAATGTTATCAGTTACACTACCTATTTACCCTTTTTGTAGCACTTATGCCCAATCTTTGTGGCCATTCTCTTTACTACATTTCTTTACTCTCATTTTTATCTATGAATTCCATGGTTTATCATTATAACCACTCATTTGCTTAACCACTTCACTCTCACCCCTCTCTCCCTCTGTCATACTTGCCTAATTTGGCTAAAGGCAGTACTCTGTTTACTTTTTCATCTGTAACTATGCAGTTAAATGTGACTGGAAAAAACCATAACCATACTCAATGGTCTTGCTCTAATTTAGGACCATGCAACTCAGCAAGCCTTATCCATTTTTCTGGTCAGTTCCTTTGTCCATTCTCCTGAATAACCACTTCAACCTTCTTCCCAACCTCCCACCTCACCCTCATCCCCTTTTCAGTCTAAGCTAACGATCTAGCTTTTTTTTTTTTTAAATAAGAAAACAGAAGTAATCAGAATATAACCTCCTTATTTGCCACAACTAGGGCTGCATACCTACCTATATCTACAGTACTTACATCCTTTGTCTTCCCTTCTCTCATAAAGGATAAACTCTCCCTGCTTCTGCCCAAGGCCAAGTTTAGTTCTTGTGCCTTGGATTCCAATCCCTCTGTCCTACTCATACTTTGCTTTGTTAATGATCATTTCTCTCCTTCAAGAACAATTTTCCCTTCAACTGAATCATTCCTGTCACCAATTAAACATACCCCAATATCTCCCATATAAAAAATAACTGTCCCTGGAATCCACATATCCCTCCAATTATAGCCTTATTTATCTTCTCTAAAGGCAAAACCATCTTTAAAGTGTTTTCTCTACTTACCTTCTTCATGTCCCATGTTCTTGAAGCAGATCTAATTACCACCACTCAACTGAAACTTTTGTCAAGGTCACCAATGACTTCCATGTTAAGTCTAGTGGTCAGTTCCAAATGCTCATCTTGGTAGATCTTGCAGCTTATTTAAAGTGTTAAGTTACTCTGTCTTTCTTGAAATACTTTCTTATTTGGTTTCTGAGACTCTGTACTCTTCTGCCTTTCCTCCTACCCCACTGCCACTTCTGTCACTGTCTTCTTATTCTCAGTTCAATCCTTTTATTCACTACCTCTAAATGTTGGGATGTCCCAAGGTGCAACTCTTAGATCATTTTCTTTTGCCTGCATTTGCTTCCTAGGCAATCTCATCTAGCTTTATGGCATCAAAAGCCCTAATACACTAATGATTTCCAAATTTACCCAGCCCATTTCCCGATTCTGACCTCCAAATTTGGAAATACAACTGGCTTCTCTATTCTCCCAGCTCAACTGTCTCATAGATATCTCAAACATAGCATGTTCAAAGCAATTCTTTATTTACTTCTTCCCACAAATCTGATCACACCTCTCCCATTCATTCTTCCCCATTCCCATATAGGGCACTACCATTCATGCCATTGCTTAGGCCCAAAGCCAAGGCATCTTTCTCAACTTTCCTCTTTCTTTCACACCTTGTTATGGATTGAATATTGCTTCCAACCCCCCACAACAAACACCAAAACAAAACAAAACAAAAACAAAATACATTGAAATCCTAGAAACCGGTACCTCACAATGTGACCTTATTTAGAAATGGTGTAATTAGTCAAGATGAGGCCATACTGGAATAGCATGGGCCCCTGGCCCAATATGATGGGTGTCCTTGTAAGAAGATGGCTATGTGAAGACAAAGATGTACAGGAAATGCCCTGTGTGACAATGAAAGCAAAGATTGAATTTACAGCAACTGCCCACTAAGGAATGACAAAGACTGACAGCAAACCACCAGAAGCCAGGAAGAGGCAAGGAACTATTGCCCTGTAGGTTTCAGAGGGAGCATGATCTTGCCGACGCCTTGATTTCAGACGTCTAACCTCCAGAACTGTGAGACAATACGTTTCCATTGTCTTAAGCCACTCAGCTTGTTTTACTTGGGTACAGAAGCCCTAGGAAGCGAATGTATGTCCCATATTCCCCTCACTAGCAGGTCTTCTTGGCTCTGCCTTTGGAAAGATAGCAATAACCTGTCAACTTATCTCCCTGCTTCTACTCTTGCCCTAGTCCACCAGAGCTATTTTCTATGGCTCATTTCAAGCTATCTTTTCAAAATGTAAACCACATCATGTCATTTCCTTGCTCAAGACCTTCAAATGGCTTCTCATTACAAACAGAATAAACCTTAAATGTCTTACCCAGGCTTATCGGGCTCTGCATATCCTCACCTCCAGCCTCCTCTCATCTCCTATCCCTTGCTCACTCAGGTCTCAGCACATTGACCTTTCTGCTGTTGCTGTGACACGCTGAGCTGGTCCAGCTGATGTGGTTTAGATATTTGTCCTCCTAAAATCTCATGTTGAAACCTGATCCTCAGTCTTGGAGGTGGGGCCTGGTGGGAGGTGTTTGGGTCATGGGGGTGGATCCCTCATGAATGGCTTGTTGCAGCCCCCATGGTAATAAGTGAGTTCTCACTCTGTTAGTTCCTCCAGAACTGATTGTTGAAAAGAGCCTGGCACCTCCTCTGTCTCTCTTGCTTCTACTCTCATCATGTGATCTGCACACACCAGTTCCCCTTCACCTTCTGCCATGAGTGGAAACTTCCTGAGGCCCTTACCAGAAGCAGATGCTGGCGTCATACTTCTTGTACAGGTTGCAGAACCCTGAACCAAATAAACTTCTTTTCTTTGTAAATAACACTGCCTCAAGTATTCCTTTATAACAACACAAAAATGGACTGACACCAGACTTAGGGCATCTGCGTTTGCAATTCTCTCTGTCTGGAATGCTCTTTCCCCACATGTATTCATGCTTTAGTTCTCCTTCTCATTCAGGCTCCTTGTCTTATCCCCAGAGAAGCTCTCTATGCCTACCTGATCTTAATTGGCCCTTCTAACACTTTACTCTGCTTTATTTCTCTTCCTAGCACACATACCCATCTGAAATTTTCATGTTTATTGATTGCACTATTAAATTGCCAGTGCCTTTGCAGAGTCATGCATGTGGTAGATAGTGAATGAATAAATTCCAGCGTTTGTCCAAAATTCAAATATGAATTTAAAAAAATATGACTTCCACCTCTTTCATTTTTAATTAAAGTTTTCTTGGTTTTGACAGACTTTTAGAAATGAATGTCTCTGTGGTGAAGAAACATTTATCTGAAGTTTAGCAATTTCTTCAGTTTCTTGGCAATTCTTCTTTCTTCTGTTAAATACAATTAATATTAAAAATCTTTTATTTAAATAACTTGAGAAACATAGTCCCAGTTGCTGTATAAATGCAAAAAGCAATGTCTGCAGTGATAGTCCCCCAAGAAGAATGATGATTTATAGGGAGGGGGTTGGATTTGGAGAAGATACTTGTTTGTTTGTTTTCCTTTTTGTACTCTTAGGTATCACTTGAATGTTATAGCTAGTGTATGTCTTTCACAAAAAATATACTCCTATTATTCTTTTTTAAAAACCTCTCAAATAAGGTTTTAATGATAGAACACAGCAAAATTAAAATATAAAAAAGCAAGGTTTGTATTTAACACAAGCTGACATAAGTCTTCAGAGAAATCTCGAGTTATGCCTTAATTTCACAGGATGTAGGAGAATCAGAAAATGCTTTTTGTTCATTCAGACTGATTTTTCACAGCAAAGCAAACTGAGGTAGTTTGGCTATTCGGTGCATAGTATTGTAACTTTAAGAAGTAAGGAAAAGTATCCTAAAACTCTGTGAATTCATACCTCATGTATTTCCAAAGACATTTTAAATCTGCCTTTTATAATTTTGCTCCCAGAGATGGACCAGGTTTGGCTTTCTCTCAAACATAGTCTCCTTGGAGAGAGATCATCTGAAAGACACAGGTGTGCTTGTGAATGAAAAGGAAAGGAAAGTGACTGTCTCTGCTTGGTGGTTGCTTGGGAAGCTTCAGCAGGAGCTGGGTATTGAAAAGTGGGAAGAGGACAGGGAAAGGAAGAGAATCCCAGAAGTAACTGTGTGGATGAAGGAATGAGTTATACAAGCTAATGCTCTATCCCAGGAATGCCATGTCATCTCCGTGTGGCTGGACAGTGTGGGGAATGGGAGAAAGCAGAAGGAGAAGAAGCTGGAAAGATGGAGGGGCCAAGCTAGGAGAGGTCCTGAATGCCAAACCAAAGACTTTAGGTTTGATTCCGGAGGCCAGCAGCACACTCCAAAGAGAGAAGTAAGAGCATACAGTTGTAAGATCCAAACACAGATGTAAGAGCTGTGTTTCCAATCTGTGTTTTTGAAAGATGACTCTGGTGACCACATGGAGGAGGGATAAGGCCAGGGTGAGACCAGATGCAAGGTGAACTTGTTCAGAGGCTGTTGTGATGATGGAAGGAAGAGAGAATGAGGACCAGAGAGAAAGACATAGATGGCGTACAGATGCAAGATTGTAAAGTAGAAATGATTGGGTTTGATAACTGATTTGATACGGCAGGAACTGGGAGGAGATTGGAGAGGAAGGAATCAAAAGATGGCTCTCAGATTTACAGCTTGAATAGCAGGACATTGGGACTGACCTAAGAATTTTATAAAATGAACCAAATTACCATATTGAGAATGAGTTTCTGGTTTATAAAATCTGTACATATTCTCGTTCATGAAGTTTCACCATTTGGTGACTTATGATTTCTAACTTGCAGATGCGATGCCAGCCCTGGGAGCATGGCCTAGCTGGACAATGTGGTCTTGTACCAGGTGCCACCCCACAGTCCCAGTGAGGAGAGATGCTTTAGGAAACATCCACAGAACATCAGGGCAGGTATTACAATCTTTCTGGACATTTCAAAGAAACTTACAGTGTGTGGGTTTCCTTGGCAAACTTTCCTAGTGACACCATTGAGATTCAGCTAAGCCACTAGGTACCCATAAGGTTTTTTAAGCCAAATTGTGAAATGTGAGTTGTCAGTCTCTATTCCCCAGGAAGAAACAGTTATCAGTAAAAACAGATGTGGTGGTTGCAACATTTAGATGAAATATTGATGACTTCTAAAAGGCCAGCTGGTAATCACTATTCCTTTTGATTCTGGAACCAATGATTGTGGTGATTCAGCTCTGCTGTAATTTCTTAGGGAACATGGCGTGGGGGAGTGTGTGTTCCATGTTGAGACTTTAAGAATTTCTCAGCTCCTGGAGTCCCTAAGTCTTCAAAGCATCCTTCTAAGATGAGAAATCAACCAAGGCTCTGCACCAAAATTTACCATGCTTAAGTCTCATCTTGTCAGTCCTTATCTGTTTTTAGCAAAATGTCAAAATGCTTATCAATGAAGCACATGCTTGAGGTTTATCTAGATGGATATTGGTTTTCCTGACTAACTTGATTCCCAAGGACCCCACGTACTTTAGATGGTCAGTCCTGGCTGCCTCTGGTCTTTGCTCACTTGATTTCCTTCATTTGATATGTTGCCTTTGCCCTCTTACTGCTTATTTAGATCCTTTCCATGCTCAAACCAAGCTCATAAGCTCCGTATTTTTGTGAAAACTTTTCCACTTGAAATTTATTGATTTATTCTTTGTGTTTGTTAGAACTTTGTGTATATACTCAAGAGAGCATTTGCTAATTTGCCCTGTGATCAAGAATTACCCTTACTGGACTTTAAGTGTTTGAGGGAGGGACTGTGGGTTGAACTATGTTTATGAATTTCTGCCCTCCTCCAGTCCCTCTCCCTCCAAGGCCTGACACAGTGCCTTCAAAAGCAGCAGCTATTTTATTGAGGTTTTTGGTGTGGTTTTAGATGCAAACATTCATGTAATCTCCAAAACAACTCAAGAAAATAGAGACTATTTTTATCTCCATTTTCCATGCTCTTTGACCTGGCAATTCTATTTATGAGAATTTAACCTATAAATATATTTGCACATATGAAACTGGCCCATGTACAAGGGTATACAAGGTTGCTCACTTCAGCACTGATTATAACAATGAGTGGAAACTTAACTAGAGGATTGGCTAAACAAACTATAGTGAATCTATGAGATAAAATGTGATTGGTCTGGAAAGGTCTCCAAGACACATTTTTAAGTGAAAAAAAGCAACCAAGTTGTACAGATGGTGTGTATAATATATTCCTATTTATATAAAATAATATATTTGTGCATATATTTGCATATCTGTGCATAGATTATCTTTGGAAGGATATATACTATAACAAGTTGACAATAACTTGTTACCTCTGGGGAGAGTAACTCAGAGTCAGGTTACCTTGGTCATCACTCTGGTGATCTGACAGGGCCCCACACTCCCATCTTGGGGTTCATCCATCCCCAGTGTATCTCAGCCACTTAAACTGGAACCACATTACCACTAATGGTGGCTTTAAGTGCTCAATTTTTAAATCTAGTGGAGGTTGAGCTAGAGAAATAAGTGTAAAAGAATTCTTCTGTAATTTAGCAAGATGTTAGAATTCTTTCTTTTTAATTAAAAACCAAAACACTGAGACCATGTAGCAGCACATTAATCACAAGAGCAGTGGTATTGTTCCGTATTAATGGAAATTTCTGAAGGCAATCATATGAAAATGTTCAATTATGGTCTACAAAGGCCATGAACTTCTAAGATGTCTGTGGAGACTGAAAGGAGACCCTTTGTGCACCCACTGGGACTCTTCCTTCCTGACGCCATGTTTCCTCATTTCCCTTCAGGGTGGTGTCCGTGAAGTTTTCCTCTAAAGGCACTCCAGCTGAGCTGTCAGCTTCCTGGGCTTTAATGCATAGTGATTGCTGCTATTTTTGTTATTTTCCGTCTCTCTGATGCTGCTCCATTGTCCCTCCTGCGGTTGCCCTTTTCTGTTCTTTAGTATTTTAATTAATGTTGTTTAATTATACTTGGCCCCCTGAGGATTTTTGAGGGGTGAATTCAATGGGAAAGACTGAATGAATAAATTCTCCAGTCTTTTGCATACTTGTCAAGAGCTTCTCACCCAGGGGCACACCCAATTACTTCCAACACATCAATAATGCCAAAGGGAGGGATGATGGGATGTTTGGGAAGAAAAGAGGCCTGGCAAATGACTACTTTTTATTCCACAGTCCCAGCCTATAGGATGAGGTGACTATACGATTGGTATTGTAGGGGAAGCAACATTTTACTTATACCCTCTTATATTTTTTTGGCTGGGTCTGAGAATTAAATTGACATAAGACAAACGAGCAAGAGAAAAACACAAAAATATATTTAATGCAAGTTTTATGTAGCAAGGGAGGCTTCATAGGGAAGTGAAGACCCAAAGATGCACTTAGAATTGTACACTTGTGTACTGAATTGGACAAAAATCAGTAAGTTGTGAAAATGTGGGGAGGCAAAGGGGCTACCTAGGGTAGTTAACTGAGTGGACAAGTGACCGGGAAGATAAGGGTTAGTTTTACAAGTGCTATAATTTGGTTTGTTTGACCCCTGTACATTTCACATTGATATTTGATTTCTGATGTTGGGAGTAGAGTCTAATGGGAGGTGTTTGGGTCATAGTGGCAGATCCCTTATGAATTTCTTGGTGCTGTCTTCATGCTAATGAGTAAGTTCTTACTCTGTAAGTACCCATGAGAGCTGGTTGTTGAAAAGAGCCTAGCATCTCCTCCTCTCTCTCTTGCTTTCTCTCTCGCCATGTGATCTGCACACACCAGTTCCCCTTACCCTTCCTCCATGAGAGGAAGCAGCCTGAGGCCCTCACCAGAAGCAGATACTGATGCCATGCTTCTTATGCAGCTTGCAGAACTGTGAGCCAAATAAATCTCTTTTCTTTATAAATTACCCAGCCTCAGGTGCTCCTCTATAGCATCACAAAAGGACTAAGACAACAAGGTCTGTTTGTACAGACATCCCTCAGCCTCAACTCTCCTTACAATTTCCTTCTGGTATAGGGAGGACATCTTTCACATTGGAATTTCATCTCTTGCTTTAAAGAAGAAGGAGGGTTAGAGTGTTCTTTTTGTACTTGCTGTTTTCTAAGTACTTTTAAATCAAAATAGTCAATACTCTAGAATGGTATATTTGGGGTGGTATATTCTGAACTCCTCTGAATTAAACTTAATTCAGTTATATCTCATTAGTGATGCCTGTGGGATATAGTTAACAACATGCAGCCCAGAAGTGTATGAAGCCTTCCAGGGAGGGTTGCATTCATCTGGATCAGTCAGTGGCCCTCTGTATCTCTCCTTTGTCCCTTTAAAGGTGACACATTGACCCAGAGTGTCACTGACTGTATCCTTCTGTTCACCTTGAGCTCTCCCATCATGGTGAGGAGGACGTTCTTTTAGCATCTGTGCCTCAGGCTTTCTCTCCAGAATCTGCTTCTTGTTCTGAATTCTCATGGTTGTAGTTTGGTCTCCTCAGAATCCCTGACCTAAACAGGATTGACACCTTGGGCTCCCTGGGATTCTTTTCCATCCTCAGCCTGATAGACTTTTCCATCAGCATTGATTCCACCTCACATTTGCCATTTCTTTCTTTAGACTGTGCCCAAATCCATCCTTCCTTTATCTCTCCACGCTATCCCCTCAGTGCATGTCCAAGGAGTCTTGCTGCTAGGCTATTGCAATCAGTGATTTCCTTATAAAGCCCCTCCCTTTAAATATCCCACCTGACATCCTATACGATTTCTACTACCCAGAAGGTAACTACTGAATGTTACCGTGTGAAAGACTACCATGTGAAATCATCGGTTCTGCAAAAATAAACAAAGATGACCCAAATGAGAACAAGTGAAGGCTATTCGTTCTGAGCAAGCAAAGGAGTCAACCAGTATCACTTGCATTTGGCAGAGATTCAAAGTGGAAAACTTTATAGAGGACAAAAGGAAGACTGCAGGTGTGCCCTGATTGGAGGCTGTTGGAAGTGGGGAAGTTACAAGCAGGCTAACCAGAATGGGGCATCTTATGTTATGGGTTAGGAGAGCACATTTGGCCTTCCCTGATTGGCCCTAAGTTGCAAATGGGGGGCAAAAATCGGGAAGCTGCCAACTGTTGATGAGTCCTGATGATTTGGAGCTGCTTGTTACAGAGGTTGAAGTCTGGCTTCCCAGTCTGGTAGCTGCAAGTTGTAAATCAGAGTTGCTTTAGTAAATTATCTGGCCACTGTCTGTTTCTATATACAGTCTCTCAATTCTAAAAGGCATGTTTCCCACCTCCCATATTTTAACAATTTAACCCGAAATTGATGATCTTTTATGCTTCAACATGTCATCATTTAGTTGACAATTTTTTTCCTTCATAGTTCAAAAAACAATGGTGCACTTACGATTTAACGGCATCTTAGATTTGATGAAATATAATATTGTAGGGAAATAACTATATTTCCCCTTCTCAAGATTTTATACTATAGTGAGGGAGAGAAGACATCCAGAAAAAAAGTGATATTTCAATATGCATTTTAGGCAACTTTATATGGTCCATTACTAAGTCATTGGTCTGGATGATATGGCTGGAATTGTGGAGGTGGAAGAGAGCTTTGATCTGAATCTTAAGGATATTAAGCTGCAGAAGCACCAATAGAAATGGCTTATAGAGAGTCTACTATGGGCCAGATGTTACTCTGGGTGTAATATATGAATTCTCTTTTACATAACAAGAAAGACTTGGAAAGCCAGAGAAAAGGTAGGAGGAAGGTGGAGTTCTCTCAGGGGAAAAACCCAGAAAACTCGCTAATAGTACCTTAGGCAATAAAGATTTTTAATTCTTCCACATTATAAGGAGTTCAAAGAGAGGCTGTTGAAGGATAGTGCAGCGAGCGACTCAGTGATCTACTAGGACTTGATCTCCCTTTCTGTTCTTGCTGTCTGGTTACCCTGCTGTCTTTAGGATGGTGGCTTGTCTGCTTATGGGTACCAGATGGCTCCTATAGCTCCAGGCATCATGGCTATGTTCAAGGTGGGAAGACACACAAAGGAATAGTGTCAGCTGCATCTGCCCAGTTAATCAGAAAAACCAAAGGTTCCCCAGGTACTTTTAGCAGA
The DNA here is from genome assembly GCF_002776525.5 of Piliocolobus tephrosceles. NCBI lineage: Eukaryota > Metazoa > Chordata > Mammalia > Primates > Cercopithecidae > Piliocolobus > Piliocolobus tephrosceles. The sequence continues at coordinate 89,875,943 of NC_045439.1, read as the reverse complement.
TTCCCTTTAAGTATCATTGTCTAGAGCTGGGAGACATGGCAACTCCAACCTATAAGCATGCTGGGAAGTCATGTGTTGGGCAAAATAGGATAGGAGTGAAATGATGGGATTGGACCAAATCACCATTCACAAGGCTGGGACACTGACACTGCAAACAAAATTGGGATTCTTGGTTTGAGGTCCAGGAAAGGGAGAAATACCTGTTGTGCAGGTAACTAAGAGTGATTCCTGTTGTATGCAGAACCGGGATGCTGCATGAGGGAGAACGTGAGGTTTCTGCAGAAAGCAAAGGAGGCTAATATAACTGGAGAGAAAAATGGATGACTGAGTGGCACCAATGGGAAGCAGGTACAGAAAGCAGACTGTGACTGGGCCATGAGGTTACAGAACTTGGAATTTGAACTTAGTATAGTGATTGTTGGCAAATCTCTCAATAGTGCTGATTGGGGAATGTGAAAAGGGCACATTTTCTAGCTGGAAGGGACCTGATAGTTCATCAAATCCAACCACTGCTTTTAGACAAAAGGGAGATTTAGTTTTAGACATGTATTGGCACAAAGTAAATTAGAAGAAGGAAGTTCTCCTGGTTTTTGGGCCTGTGCTTTTTCCTCCACGTTTCTGCTGCTCTGCTTCTATAGCAGAATAGGGTATGTGGTCATTTTCAATTAAATTCACTCATTGAGTGTATATAATAGATCAGGTACCTTGATGGAAGGGGGAAGGAGGAGACAAGAAATGAAAGTGTCAATGCAGAAGTCAGAAATAAATACACTTTGTGGCGACAGCCAGTAAAATTAATGGGTGGGCAGGGCATAAGATCCTAAATTTTATGTGACCCTTAGCGTCAGGGTTGCAAAGACTGTAGGGAAGAATGGGGACTGGGGCACACTGGGGAGTACACACCCTTTTGAAAGAGTCCATTAGCCATTTGGATCTATCTGATTGGTAACATGTAAAAAAATGTGGCTTAGAGTTGTAGCACTTTTTATTTAGAGAGAAATCAAAAGTTCAGCTTTTTATGTGGAATTTCCAGACTTCAAAATGTTAGCAGGGAAAAAAAAAAAAAAGGTCTCTGGGTCAGATACTGCCAGTCTGTGACTCTGGCATAAAGAAGCAAGTCATCCAGGAGTCCTGCTCTCCACTGGCTCACAGCCTGGCCACCATCCTCAGGGAAAGTCCCTGACCCTACCTGGGTTAGGCCTCTCCTTTATGCCCTCCTTGATCACACTCCACTGTAATGATCTGTTCTATGGCTGTCACTGAATCTGAGATCTGTACTTGGTCCCACTCATCAGGATAGGCAGAATTGACTGAGTGCCTGTGCACTGTTTCCCACACCAGCCTGAATGTTCTCCAGGTTCCTAATGGCAAGCCAGGAAGATGGCTGCTCTCCCTATCATGGCAGTGAGAGGAGAGCTAGATTGCAGGTACCTGAAGGCTGCCTCCTCCTCATCCCACACCCTGAGCTTAGGGCTTAAAGCCTCTGGCTGAACTTTCCATGGAGACTGAAAGCAATCTTTTTGTCACCCACAGACTCTCACACCCAAGACCTCCCAGTCCCCCAATCTATATGTAATTGAGAGTTTGCACCTTCTTAAGACTGCTTCTTTGTCTCTTGGGTGTGGTGGCTCCTCCTTATTATCCCAGCCCCCACTTCCTTGTGGTTTGACCCTCAGGTTTCTCTCTTATGGGAGATGATGGGGGGCACCCTTTATTTTTGGGCCTGCCACTGACCATTAAGGAGTCTAGGTCTGCCAAAGGGAGATCTGCTTATACAAGGTTAATGATGTCTGTAATAAATGGTTCTTGGGTCCTTGAGTAGAAGCAGGTAGCCCATATTACATGAAAGATGGAGCTTATTCTATGTGTGGCTTGTCTTCCTATGGGAAGGAGGAAGGCATGACTACAAGGAGGAGGGATTGTGAATGTGTAGGACATGTCCAGGCATGGAAGAGTTTACTGCGTTTGGACATGTGAGCCTGGAAGAGGGCACAGCCTGACCTTCATTCAACACAATCACCAAGGTGGGGAGACTGGTAACACAGTGGCCAATGAAAGTCATACAGAGAATGGAGTAGGAGGCATCTACAGGCCCAAGAGAAGGATCCAGCTTCCATGTGGTACACCAGATGAGCACGTTGACCAAGGAACAAGGCAGAAGCTCAGCTGCCTGAACGGGGGCCCCTACGCAGATCTGGAGCAAGGGGGCATGGTGCTCAGTAATTGGAGAGCACACCTAGGGCTCCTTATAATCTTAGAGCAGGCTGGGTCCTGCAACCTAGGACATGGCTGAACCTACAGGTCTTCTATGGATGTGAATGGGGAATGATATTGGCCAAGTAGTTTAGGATTTTGTTTCTAGTTTTATTTTATCATGAAATTCCTGTTACTCAACTGATTATCAGATTCATACTTTGAAATTTCTTCTCATTTGTTTTTTAGGAAACACAAGAATTTTTGTGGCTGATAGTGCCCTTTAATTCATGAGGAAGGTAGGGAGGAGTCTGTCTTACCTCTTCCGTATCATCCAAAGACCCAGGGCTCTTTTACCAAATTCCCTTTTTCAATAATGTCCTTTCTTGGGACTCTCTTCTCTTATCATGGCACTTCCCTTAACCTCTTTACCTTCTGTTCTTTCAGCATCCTTCCTTCTTCTATGCCAGTTCAGTTGTGAGGTAGTTCATAAGACAACGGTGGCAGAGTGGCAGTAGAAGGTGATGGAGCAGGGGCCAGCAACCTATAGTGTGTGGGCCAAATCTGTCCCTCTGTCTGTTTTTGTAAATAAAGTTTTATTGAAACACAGCTATGCCTTTTTCTTTACATCTTGTCTGTGGCTGCTTTTGTCCTACAATGGCACAGTTGAATAGTTCTAACTAAGACCCTATGCACGGTAAAACCTAAAATATTTACTATCTGTAAAATATGACTTTTTACAGACAAAGTTTGCTTATTTATGTAGCAGAGGAATGTGGAGTTGGAGCCAGCACATTTAGCTTCAAATCCTGTCTCTGGCACTCTGGACTTCAGTTTCTTCATCTATGGAGCAGGGATAATAACCCCCCTGTACATGGCTTATGGAGATTGCGGTGGATAATAAACATGAAAGCCCTTTATAAACTGCAGACTGCTGCATAAATGTTAGAAATTACCATTTCTTCCTTTCCTTTGAGCCTTTTGGATTGCTCCAGTTCCTTAATTTGATTCCTTTGGTTATTTCTGTGACTGTGACTAAAGCTATTAAAACCTGCAATTTGTAGGCAGAGCTAATGCTAATTTTCTAGTCAACCTACCTTTCTGTAGTCTGTCAAATGACAAGGATATTTAAAAATAAGCATGTATTATGTAAAAGAATTAGTTCATGAATGAAGCCCACAATCATATATTTTACTCCAAGAATTAGAAAAATTTCAATTCATATATTCTCTGTTCAAAATTGCCCCTTACTAGTAACTATATTTAGATTCTCCATGCCACTTTCTTTGGCCAAATATTCCATTTCATTATAGGAGTAATTTTGTGCACGCATTTAGGAAGAGAGGCTCTGAGGATTCACAGGAGGGTAGGTTGACCTGGGTCATTACTCAGACACTAGGCATGCTGGCTGGTCAGTAACTGATCTGGTGAGGACAAGAAATAGAAAATCTCAGATGGCAGTGGGCAGCCTACATGTTTCCCCAGGAGTTGGGTGGAACAAATAGTCCAGGTTGTGGGATACAAAGAAATGTCATGTATATAGGCTTAATTTAGGGTACATCTTCTTCCCACAAGACTGAGGAATTTGTAGAGGAACTGTTGGAGGTTGCAAACTGGTGGCCCTTGGGGCCAAATACATGCTGTAGACTTGCTTTGTCTGGCTTACTTTATGGTGTGTATATATTTTTATATATTCTTTGAAGGTCTTTTATATATTCTTTGAAGATGCTTGCTCCAGCTCAGCTTCTGTCCTAATAACTCTCTAATATGTGTGTATAGCTGCTTGATCTCCTGAATAGTGTGGGTTTACAACACTTGATTAAGCAAGAGTGGTCTTTGTTGTCAAGTTGAACACAACATCATGGCCCCCTTCAGTTCCAGTGAGCTGCTGCAAGCACAGGGCAGGTAACTCAGCCCCTTCTCTTCCCATTCCTTGAGGGAAAGAGTTTGTTAAAAGGAATCAGGACTCCAGATAAATGAGTCGGAGTTCTGGCAGGGCTGTGATATCTGCAGTGGAACCAGAGTGTGTTCAGGAAGTCGAGGATCACCAATAGGTGGGAGGAACCACAAAATGAGAGGTGAGTGTGGGTGTCTTTTTGGTGGGCCCACAGCTAGGCCTCAAGACACACTGGGCACTGGACCATGGCAGGACCCTTCTTCCAAGGCCCACCTGCTCCTAGAGCCAACCTGCTGCCTCTTGCTAGGCCTGGCCTGGATTAGTGTAGGAACTCAGCAATGTTGAAGCTGTACTTTTAGTTGAGAGGCTTAGAGGTTTGCAAAATGTTGGGACAGAAGGATTGCAGTGTGCTATAGATTAATTTTTTTCTTTCCAGTTCTTCATTTTCTTTCCCTTGCCTCTCACCTGGGAAGAAACCACAATTCAGTGTGTATGTGTGTGTGTGTGTGTGTGTGTGTGTCTGTGTGTGTGTGTTTGTGTGTGTGTAAAGTGGAGGATAATTAGGTGTGGCAGGGTGAAAATGTGCTCAATTATTACTATAGACTTTCTAGGCTTCTGACCTGAGAATCCTTTTCACCAGTAGAGATAGCGGACATCCTTGTTTATCCTGATTTTATTGAGAAAGTAATGAATGCAGGAGTTTTAACCTTTTTTTTATGTATGTGCCCTGGACCCTCTGACAATCCGGTGAAGTTCATGGACCCCTTTTATAAGTTGAGATTTTAAATAAAACATATAGGATTATAAAAGAAATCAAGTACTGAAATAGTTATTGAAGTATTATTATTGTATTAAATAACAAGATACTGTGGCAGGTCTAATAAATACTAGAAACTTCAAAGCAATGAGAGGCCTAAATAATATTCTGAAGTACCTGAAACAACTATAATGTGTTAGGAAAATATCTATGGCTTTTATTAGTGGCAGAGCCATAGGTAATTCTACTACCACTGTGGACTGTGGTTCGAAGGAAAAGCTAAGAGCTTAGTGAAAACAAAATAGTATTTTTTTTTTTACCTATTTAATATATAGATTAATAAACATGACTAAGAATATTTGCTAGTGATTTCCCATTAAATAAGATGCCAGATTGGAGCTATATTGTGTGTATTCTATCATGCTTGGGAAATATTCCTCAATTTTTTATGACTGTTTTGATTTTTCTTTTCAGTATCTATGGAGATATGATTTTTCTTATTAGCCCTGTGATGAATTATATTGATGGGTTTCCTAATATCAAACTGAGATCTGTCTTCCTTGGTAATATCTGACCCTTTTCTTCCTTTTACTCCAAGCATTTCCATCCTGACCAATTTGTGTTCTATTCCCAGCAGTTTCTCTTTAGTACAGGGCTCTATCCTTTCCCTGAGATTTCTGACTGGTCCCATCCCTTCAAACCTTCTATCATAATCTTGGGTAACTTACCTACAAATTAGAACTTGAAAAACCCCCTTCCGTTTTGACTGTTGTTGTCATATTTGACAGTTGGGTCCTCTGGTCTGAGGGATCCCTTCCTTTGAGGGAGTGAGTGCTTGCAAGTGATTTCCAGATTTCTTCGCTCTTAGAGTCCAGGAGTCCAATTGTATGCCCCCTGGTTGCATCCATACAGCTGTGAGAATCTTGCTGCTGTTGTTCACAGTCCATGTTCTGAGGTTCCTGGGAATATTTTATTGGCTAGTTTTATTTAAGGCATTGTGTATGGTTTTTCTTTTTTGTTTTTGTGAAAGGATTGGGAAGACTCTATGTTTAAGCCACATGTTGCCAGCAGATGAGGTCTTTAATTGCATTTAAAATCCATTTGTATTTATTGGTCTACTAGCATTCTATTTCTTCTTGTGTCCATTTTGGTATTTTTGTAATTTTTCAGAAATTTTTAATTTCATCTTGGTTTTCAAATTTATTTAACTCATCTTATATTAAATACTTATGTGTGTAATTATTTCTCCCTTCTTCTTGCTCTGTTTACTTCATCCTTTCTCTTTCCCTCTGTCTATAGTCTCACCAGAAGTCTTTCAATTAAGTAGCTTGACTGAATAATTAATTATCTCTATTATTTTCTAGTTCCCTAATTGCATTTATCTTTGATATTTACTTCCTGCTTCTTTTATTTGTTCTTTTTCTTGCTTCTTGGGTTAAATAGTTTGTGTCCATTATTTCAACATTTCTTTATTGTTGTTATTATCATACTTTGGTTCTAGGGTACATGTGCACAACGTGCAGGTTTATTACATACGTATACATGTGCCATGTTGGTGTGATGCACCCATTAGCTCGTCATTTACGTTAGGTATGTCTCCTAATGCTATCCCTCCTCCCTCCCCCCTCCCCATGACAGGCCCCAGTATGTGATGTTTCCCACCCTGTGTCCAAGTGTTCTCATTGTTCAATTCCCACCTATGAGTGAGAACACACAGTGTTTGGTTTTCTGTCCTTGCGATAGTTTGCTCAGAATGATGGTTTCCAGCTTCATCCATGTCTCTACAAAAGACATGAGCTCATTCTTTTTTAGGGCTGCATAGTATTCCACGGTGTATATGTGCCACATTTTCTTAATCCAGTCTATCATTGATAGACATTTGGGTTGGTTCCAAGTCTTTGCTATTGTGAATAGTGCCTCAATAAACATATGTGTTCATGTGTCTTTATAGCAGCATGATTTATAATCCTTTGGGTATATACCCAGTAATGGGATGGCTGGGTCAGATGGTATTTCTAGTTCAGATCCTTGAGGAATCGCCACACTGTCTTCCACAATGATTGAACTAGTTTACAGTCCCACCAACAGTGTAAAAGTGTTCCTATTTCTCCACATCCTCTCCAGCACCTGTTGTTTCCTGACCTTTAAATGATTGCTATTCTAACTGGTGTTAGATGGTATCTCATTGTGGTTTTGATTTGCACTTCTTTGACGGCCAGTGATGATGAGCATTTTTTCATGTGTCTGTTGGCTGCATAAATGTCTTCTTTTGAGAAGTGTCTGTTCATATCCTTTGCCCACTTTTTGATGGGGTTGTTTGATTTTTTTCTTGTAAATTTGTTTAAGTTCTTTGTTGATTCTGGATATTAGCCCTTTGTCAGATGGATAGATTGTAAAAATTTTCTCCCATTCTGTAGGTTGCCTGTTCACTCTGATGATAGTTTCTTTTGCTGTGCAGAAGCTCTTTAGTTTAATTAGATTCCATTTGTCAATTTTGGCTTTTGTTTCCATTGCTTTTGGTGTTATAGTCATGAAGTCGTTGCCCATGCCTAGGTTCTGAATGGTATTGCCTAGGTTTCCTTCTAGGGTTTTTATTGTTTTAGGTCTAATATTTAAGTCCTTAATCCATTGTGAATTAATTTTTGTATAAGGTGTAAGGAAGGGATCTAGTTTCAGCTTTCTACATACAGCTAGCCAGTTTTCCCAGCACCATTTATTAAATAGGGAATCCTTTCCCTATTTCTTGTTTCTCTCAGGTTTGTCAAAGATCAGATGGTTGCAGATGTGTGGTATTATTTCTGAGGGTTCCGTTCTGTTCCATTAGACTATATCTCTGTTTTGGTACCAGTAACATGCTGTTTTGGTTACTGTAGCCTTGTAGCACAGTTTGAAGTCTGGTAGCATGTTGCCTCCAGCTTTGTTCTTTTGGCTTAGGATTGTCTTGGCAATGTGGTCTCTTTTTTGGTTCCATATGAACTTTAAAGTAGTTTTTTCCAATTCTGTGAAGAAAGTCATTGGTACCTTGATGGGGATGGCATTGAATCTGTAAATTACCTTGGGCAGTATGGCCCTTTTCACGATATTGATTCTTCCTATCCATGAGCATGGAATGCTCTTCCATTTGTTTGTGTCCTCTTTTATTTCATTGAGCAGTGGTTTGTAGTTCTCCTTGAAGAGGTCCTTCACATCCCTTGTAAGTTGGATTCCTAGGTATTTTATTCTCTTTGAAGCAATTGTGAATGGGAGTTCACTCATGATTTGGCTCTCTGTTATTGGTGTATAGGAATGCTTGTGATTTTTGCATTTTGATTTTGTATCCTGACTTGCTGAAGTTGCTTATCAGCTTAAGAAGATTTGGGGCTGAGACAATGGGGTTTTCTAAATATACAATCATGTCATCTGCAAACAGGGACAATTTGACTTCCTCTTTTCCTAATTGAATACACTTTATTTGTTTCTCCTGCCTGATTGCCCTGGCCAGAACTTCTAACACTATTTTGAATAGGAGTGGTGAGAGAGGGCATCCTTGTCTTGTGCCGATATTCAAAGGGAATGCTTCCAGTTTTTGCCCATTCAGTATGGAATAGCTCTTATTATTTTGAGATACCTCCCATCAATACCGTATTTATTGAGAGTTTTTAGCATGAAGGGCTGTTGAATTTTGTCAAAGGCCTTTTCTGCATCTGTTGAGATAATCATGTGGTTTTTGTCTTTGGTTCTGTTTATATGCTGGATTACGTTTATTGATTGCATATGTTGAACCAGCCTTGCATCCCAGGGATGAAGCCCACTTGATCATGGTGGATAAGCTTTTTGATGTGCTGCTGGATTCGGTTTGCCAGTATTTTATTGAGGATGTCTGCATCGATGTTCATCAGGGATATTGGTCTAAAATTCTCTTTTTTTGTTGTGTCTCTGCCAGGCTTTGGTATCAAGATGATGCTGGCCTCATAAAATGAGTTAGGGAGGATTCTCTCTTTTTCTATTGATTGGAATAGTTTTGGAAGGAATGGTACCAGCTCCTCTTTGTACCTCTGGTAGAATTTGGCTGTGAATCTGTCTGGTCCTGGACTTTTTCTGGTTAGTAGGCTATTAATTATTGCCTCAATTTCAGAACCTGTTATTGGTCTATTCAGGGATTCAACTTCTTCCTGGTTTATTTAGTCTTGGGAGGGTGTATGTGTCCAGGAATTTATCCATTTCTTGTAGATTTTCTAGTTTATTTGTGTGGAGGTGTTTATAGTATTCTCTGATGGCAGTTTGTATTTCTGTGGGATCAGCGGTAATATCCCCTTTATCATTTTTTATTGCGTCTATTTGATTCTTCTCTCTTTTCTTCTTTATTAGTCTTGCTAGTGGTCTGTCAATTTTGTTGATCTTTTCAAAAAACCAACTCCTGGATTCATTGATTTTTTGAAGGGTTTTTGTGCCTCTATCTCTTTCAGTTCTGCTCTGATTTTAGGTATTTCTTGCCTTCCGCTAGCTTTTGAATGTGTTTGCCCTTGCTTCTCTAGTTCTTTTTTTTTTTTTTTTTTGAGACGGATTCTCGCTCTGTCGCCCAGGCTGGAGTGCAGTGGCTGGATCTCGGCTCACTGCAAGCTCCGCCTCCCGGGTTTACGCCATTCTCCTGCCTCAACCTCCCGAGTAGCTGGGACTACAGGTGCCCGCCACCTCGCCTGGCTAGTTTTTTGTATTTTTTAGTAGAGACGGGGTTTCACCGTGTTAGCCAGGATGGTCTCGATCTCCTGACCTCGTGATCCGCCTGTCTCGGCCTCCCAAAGTGCTGGGATTACAGGGTTGAGCCACCGCGCCCGGCCCCTTCTCTAGTTCTTTTAATTGTGATGTTAGGGTGTCAATTTTAGATCTTTCCTACTTTCTCTTGTGGACATTTAGTGCTATAAATTTCCCTCTACACACTGCTTTAAATGTGTCCCAGAGATAAAATAAATATATTGGCATTTACTCCCATCCTAATTAAAAAAGCAAATCCTCGTTCCACAGAAGCTGCCACCAAATATTTCCTCATACAATCCACCGCATCCATAATGTTGGATTTTTGTGGTATGTTGTGTCTTTGTTCTCATTGGTTTCAAAGAACATCTTTATTTCTGCCTTCATTTTGTTATGCACCCAGTAGTCATTCAAGAGCAGGTTGTTCAGTTTCCATGTAGTTGATTGGTTTTGAGTGAGTTTCTTAATCTTGAGTTCTAATGTGATTGCACTGTGGTCTGAGAGACAGTTTGTTATAATTTCTGTTGTTTTACATTTGCTGAGGAGTGCTTTACTTCCAACCCTGTGGTCAATTTTGGAATAAGTGCAATGTGGTGCTGAGAAGAATGTATATTCTGTTGATTTGGGGTGCAGAGTTCTGTAGATGTCTATTAGGTCTGCTTGGTGCAGAGCTGAGTTCAATTCCTAGATATCCTTGTTAACTTTCTGTCTCATTGATCTGTCTAATGTTGACAGTCGGGTGTTAAAGTCTCCCATTATTATTGTGTGGGAGTCTCAGTTTCTTTGTAGGTCTCTAAGGACTTGCCAGGGTGGTTATGATGATACCCTTTCTTCCACTTGATCGCCAGCAACAGAACAAAGCTGGACAAAGAATGACTTTGACGAGTTGACAGAGGTAGGCTTCAGACGATTGGTAGTAACAAACTTCTCCGAGCTAAAGGAGGATGTTCAAACCCATCGTAAAGAAGCTAAAAACCTTGAAAAAAGATTAGACTGATGGCTAACTAGAATAAACAGTGTAGAGAAGACCTTAAATGACCTGATGTAGCTGAAAACCATGGCATGAGAACTACGTGATGCATGCACAAGCTTCAGTAGCCGATTTGATCAAGTGGAAGAAAGGGTATCAGTGATTGAAGATCAAATGAATGAAATGAAGCAAGAAGAGAAGTTGAGAGAAAAAAGAGTAAAAAGAAACAAACAAAGCCTCCAAGAAATATGGGACTATGTGAAAAGGCCAAATCTATGTCTGATTGGTGTATCTGAAAGTGACACCAAAATTGAAATTTTAGTGTCTATAAATAAGATTGCATTAGAACACGGCAACACTCATTTATTCATGTGTTGTCTATGACTGCATTTTTGCTACAGTAGGGGAACTGAGTAGGTGTGACAGGGACTGAGTGACCTACAAGGCTTAAAGTATTTGCTCTCTGGTCTTTTAGTGGTCTTGTTCTAAACCAGTTCTTACTCTTGCCACTGACTTGACAGTTCTTACTCTTGCCACTGACTTTGGGTAACTTCTGCAAATGGGTATGTACATGTGTGTAAGGTGAGAGGCATTCTTCCTTACTTTGTAGCTGAAAATCGGTCATCCTGCTATGAGCTGTGAAGTCTGAATATGTTTCTCCTTGTTCCACTAAACTCAAAACAGGTACACCAAAATAAGTTTCAGAAAATTGTCACTAGGACCCATGGGAGAAGGGTAGCCTTCCACTTTTGCTGTTTTGATTAAACCACCTAAGAAGAAATTGCACAGACCAAAAATAAGCTCCAAACCAAAGATGGTATTGCCCAGTTGGTAGGCCATTCAGCCTTCAGTTCCTCACGAAAGAGCTTTTAAAGCCACGTGTGACTAGATCAGCAGATTTCTTCCAGTTGATCTCCTCAGAGAATTTGCCATGGAATCTACATAAGAGACTTACTTTAAGCTACTCTTCACTTCTTAGGATTCTCCTAGTTTCTGACATTAAGCTTTTTGGGTCATTCATATTGCAAATTTGCTTTTTGCATTTGATGTTGAGCACTGTCTTTGACCATCTACCTTGCTCGCTCCTTTACAGTTCAAGCTCTTGCTAGCTTTTCTTTTTCAGGTCATGTTGTTTGAGCACCCTGCCTATTTCCCCTCTACTCTCATCCTGCCTCAACATCACTACCATCACTAGATCAGCAGCCCCCATGATGCTTACCATCTGTCCTGAAAGCCAGAAATACATAGAATGTAAGATATGGGATGCTACATGTGAAAGCCCCATTGGTCACTGGGAATGGGAGTTGCATGATGGAAGAGAGCTGAAGTGGAGACTAGGACCAATGTTATTAGAAGGCAGAAAACAATCAGAAGCAGAAATGCAGATATAAATGCATTTTGGAGCACACACTAAGAGGATGTCAGCAGGACCTCTAGGCATCATGGTAATGAGTGCTGTTGGCAAATGCCTGAGACACTGAGTCTGGAATGATGGAAGATTAAGGGAAGGAAGGGGAGGAATTGGGGGAGGAAGGATGGCAGAAAAGAATTAAGTCTTGGGAGATAGCGCCTCACATGGGAAACAGTCACATGGGGAGTAGGAGGAGTTTGGAGCCTGATATGCCTCAGCAGCAGAGGCCTTTCCCACCTCTGCTTTGCTGTTTGTCAGCTGGGGCAGGTCCACTGTGAGGACCAAAGAAAACCATTCTGGAAAGGCACCCAGCACCACTCCTGGCACAGTGCAGGTCCTCCCTGGGGTAGCTCCTTTCCTACTTCTGATTCCTATCTTAGAGCTATTGCCATGTCACCACCATGACTCAGAGCCTGTGGAATCTTACGCTGGGTTCATCAGCTCAGAAAGGTCTGACTTCAGTCATTTATGCTTCGTTGCAAGGGGTACCAGAAATAATATTGTTTGGTATCAGTGACCTCTTCCATGCAGTGAGCAAAGAGAGAGATATTTTTACTTAATTTGATTATTCTATGGGTAATTTAGATGTCCCTGCATTCTATTATGGCTAGACAAAGCATTATCCCAGAAGCACATGCAAACTATATTATTATTAAGTGAAAATTAAGTGAAATATAATGGCATATAATAGGGATCACAGAGTTATTGCTAAACAAATAGCCTCAGCTTCCACTGCTACCCCTCCATGCTGCCCAGATTCTGACACACAAAGTCCCCTCCTTATCTGTGGTATGGGGATGCCACTGGTGCCTAAAGAGGAGCATCACTAACACTTCCTGGTAAGGCTTTGGGCATGGAGAACATCCCCAGACACGCACACTCATTTGTCAGGGCCTCTTGTCTGTGGAAATTGTCTCCTGCACCTTCTCAAAAGGTGATTTTCTATTTCATGGGGTCAGCTCAAGATCATTCTTTGCCAGGGGCCAGCATGCCCCTCCTTAGGGCTGCCAGGGCCCTCTGAGCTTTATTCCATCACATTGTCTAACACAGTATATTGTGATTACCCAATTCTGTGATCCTGTCTTTTTCAAGTTTCCTAGCTTCTTGAGGACAAGGGCCATGTCTTATTTGTCATTTTATCCTCTAGAGTGTTACTTCATAAACTATAATGAGCAATGGAACCACCAGAGGATCTTGTTGAAATTCGGAGTCTGATTCAGCAGGTCTGGGGTGGGTAAGATGCTGCTTCTCTAATGAGCTCCCACGTGATGACAAAGTTGCTGGTCCAGGGACCACTCTGGGTAGCGAGCAAAGCCTTAATGCCTAACAGTGCCCAGGCTAAAGTAGGTGTCACAAGCACAAATGTTGTGAGCTCAACCAGAGTATCACACATCAAAGTACTTTGAGAACTGTAAAACATTTATAAGCATGTTAGCAGCAGATGTATCTACTTTTTTTTTTTTTTTAAATAGGCCTGCTACTATTTTTCAGCTACCAGACTAGCCAGTTGAAAAGTAAAGGTCACAGATCAGTTATCTGCATAGATTTTTAAAAAATAATAAACATACGGGAAACAAAAACTGTTTGGCTGATTTTTCTTTTTTTTTTTTTTCTACTAGCTGGTTGAATTGGCTTTATATTTTTATATTGGGGACTGGTATTTGGATGTATTGGTATCTGTTTGGAGACAGATATTTCATCTCTGTTCAATTTTTAAAATGCAGTCTCCTCTAAAATCGATTCAAAGTTAATTCACTTCAAGAAATAAGGGAGACACAGATGAGTCTTTTACAGTGATTGGAACATGTTTACTTATTGTTTAAATTCCCTACTTCTGCTCATCCATGTAGGTGAATTTGAAATCTGTAGCTGAGTCCTGGATTGCAGCTGAGGTTACTTAGTTACTGATACATACCACCTACACAGGATGAGGATCTGAACAGAAAAGATCACCAATTGCTCCTTCCCCAATCCCTCCATCCTCTAGTGTCCGACTGGACATGACATACTCAAGCTCTGTGGGACTGATTTGAACCCCCACCCAAGCCTTCTAGCCCCACTGATGTTTTTCTAATGGGAAGCTGCATTTTCTCTCTTGGTGGACTTCAGCAAATTTTCCTGGACAGTAAAATCCTATGGATGAAATTTGATCCTGCCCTACTTGGAAAAGTAATGGTTTGAACACCAGTGGGCTTCAACAGGCAGCAACTCAGTTTGGATCAGTGGTTAATAGGCTAAGCACTGAAGTCAGATCTCTTGGATCCAAATCCTGGCTTTGCTACTTGCTTTGTGAGGGTGGCGGTGGGGGTGTTATTTAAAAGCTCTCTTCCTCAGTTTCCTCAGTTAGGTTTTGAAGGGAAGGCGAGGGTTAAAGACAGAGACACACACAGAAAGAGGGCAACTCAACAGATAATGCAGGTTTTATGTCCAGCATAAAACCTAGAAAGTGGGGGACCAGCCTAATGCCAGAGCCCACCACTGCTTACGGGCTGGGGGTACTTATAGGTATGGGCGGGAGGGGTCTTGGCAGTATGGCTTGCTGCCCGGCAGGATATTGATACGATGTTCCCATGATGAGGTGGTTCTGGCGGGATGTCATTGTGGTGTTCCTTGGACCTTTGTCCAGCAAGATATGATAGAAATGTTTCTTTAGTTGGGCCTTTGTCTGCCTTGTGGTCAGGTGGTTGGGCAGGATGTTTCTCATGGCCTGAACCCCCAGGAAATGTTTCAGTTTGACCAAGGTCTGCGAAATAGCGGGGAGCTTACAAAATGGTGCAGTTTGTACTAATAAGGATGGCTATGAAACATAATGAAACAATCAACACAAGCCACTCAGCACAGTGCCTGGCATGGCAAACACTCAGTGAGTATTAACTATTTTGATTACTATTTGGATTTTGCCTGCTTAGGTGCACATCTAGACGTGCTACAGCTGCTGCCTGCCAGGAGCTGGATTAACCAGGATGATTTTAGCAAGTAATAGGAAACTTGGCTCACAGTGGCTTATGTACTAAGGGCATTGGTTATTCCACATAATGAGAAGGTTAACTTAGGGGGAGCTCCAGGATAGGCTGACTGAGTTTCCCGTTGTTGTCATCAGGGACACAGGTTCTCTCTTCTCTCCACTGACCTCAGGGAGTGGCTTGATCTTCAGGCTGCTTCCCCTCATGAGTATAACGTGGTGGCAGTAGCATTAAGGACAATGTAAATTCTTCCTTGTTCATATCTGGCTGGAGAGTTTGAGAGAAAACCTCTCCCTGGACTATGAAACATTCGTATTTCCCTTCAGTCTAATGAGAACAGCCAGGGCTAGGTTCTGTTCTGAACCAGTGACAGCTGCTGAGGGGCTGACAGATCACTTAGCCTAGACCAGGAACCCTAAAGTTGACCAAGTAAATTAACTACTTGCAGAGCTCATGAAATACAGTTTCCTAGGGCCTAGTAAGTCTGATTGCTAAGGATAGGGCCCAGACGTAGGCATTTCAATGTGCATGCCAGATGGTTTTGATGTAAAAAGAAATATTGAGCTTGGAGTAATCAGGATCCACCTCTGGAGCTGGGTATGAGGTTGACCCACAAGTACAGAAGAGTGTGGGAGATGGAAATGCCAGAAAAAAAATCAGGTTCAGCTGAGAAGGTGGGAATGGCAAAAACAGTACCCCCTGTAGAAGTATGGAAAAGGTCAACCACCAAGGACCCAGATACTGAAATCCAGTGGCCGGTGGAACAACTTAGCAATGCCAAAAACCATTCACTCATTCAGTATCTTCTGTCACATACTTCCTAAGGCCAGGTACTATGCTAACTGCAGTAATAACCTCCTTCAAACTGCAAACAGTATGGCGGGGTAGGCAGACAAATAAAAACAAGAAAGGGATAATGACCCTGGTGTTTTTAAGATGCAAGGATGACCATGTGTAAGATTGTGGGAGGAAGGAAGAAGGAACCGGCATGCATTTTCTTCTCTGACTACTAAAGGGCCCTCCAAAGTACCAAGATTTGATGAACTTGCTCACTCTTCAACTGCTTTGTCTTCTGCTTTCCAAAGATGGATCATCTCACAGCTACCAAGAGAGCAGAGTCCTTGTTTTGGCGAGGTGGAAGCGGAGAGGCCGACAATTCTGTCGTTGCCCTTGGGGAGAGGGCTCTGAAGCTCATGCTGTCTTGGCTGGGCTCCCCTTGGGGCTGGTGAGTCTCAACCCTGACTCTCTTGCTGTGGGGTGATGGAAGATGATGGGAGTGCAAATGCTTTGCAAACTATGAATCACTGGGTACCCCTGATGGATAGTGATCATTAATATAGAGCATTGGTCTTGCTCAGTCTCAGTCTGACTCATGTGCTGGGGATGACAAATAAGAGAGAAAAGAGGCCAACTGTGTATTAAAGACATTTGTCATTCACCTCTGGTCTGAAAGTGTCCTCTCAAAGATAGACACCCAGCACCACCGATTAAGTAACAATAGTAGCAACAATTATGACACCTTAAAGCTCCTGAATGCTTTATATCTTCAAAGGGCTTATACATAAATGATCTCATTTGATGTCTGGAGTCTGGTGATGTCTGCTGGTCTGAAGCTCAGAATTCTTCAGTGTGGGTTGTCTGCCACCTCCTTGTGATGGGTTTGCACCCTGCTGCTAGGAAGTGTCATGCCTCCTCCTCTGTCTCCCTCTTCCTCACACACAGCTGCCCATCTCCTCTTTATTGCTGCTGTTTTGCTTTGAAATAACTTCTTCAAGCCATCAGCTCAGACAATCTGTTTCTAACATTGTCTCCTCAACTGATTTCCCTGGACAATTTCAATACCATGTCGAAATCATCTCATGCTGTAAATATAAGAACCAGGGATGTATTTTTATAAAAAAAGAGACTTTGGGTATAAAACACTTGCTTTTGCTAAAAATCAGAGTTTAGCAAATGATGTTTGACAAGAGGGAAAGAGAAAAATGGAGGTCTCGCATCCTTTAAACACTCTCCTTTCCTGGAAGGCTCTTGGATCTGCTTTCTTTATAGTTTCAAGTCTCCTGGGAGACAACCTGACAATGGCTCATTATGAGTCTCCCAGCGTGTTGACTTTCAGAACATACTGCTTCCCATCCCCAACCCATCTGGTTTCGTTTCACTGCAGGAACCAGGGCACAGACTCCGGAGACATCTGGGATAAGACTTCCCTCCACACCTACTGGTACCTGAAAAATGCCAAATGGATCTGCCTTGTCAGGTGATGGGACAGGAGTGGTACATGGAGATCTGGATGCTGCAGCCTCAGGAAGCTGGGGGATTTGGAGGAGCAGAGGTTAGGCAGTGAGGAGTTGAAATCCCAGCCATCTATGAATGAGCTGTGTGACCTCAGGTAGCTTACCCCTCTGAGCTTCTGTGTACCATTCTGATAATTATTTACTCTTTCTGGATCATAGGCCTCAAATTCCTGGATGTGTACAAGGGTCAGAAGAGCAATCCAAGCAACAAGGCTGCACAGACTACCTGTTCCTAGGCCAGGACACTCACACAGGACACAAAGGAAGTGAAGCTTAGCTGTTTTCTGTCTTCTGGTCAAGATGCTGCTTAGCGAACAGGGAAAGCACTGGGGCTCTGTACTTGCCCGTTTATTACCCCCAGTGTACCTGCAGTTTCCAGTTCTAAGACAGTCTGATTAGACTGGCATTTCTACACCACAAGACACATCCTCTTTCCTTTGTTCTCTCTATTACAATCTCCAGGGTCCGCCAATAGTGTCTTTCCTAGGGAGTCTCACAGTGCTGCTGACCCAGGTTCATGAGATCCATACCCCTATTTCCTATAACCATCCTGTGTGGGGGGTTATTGTGTTCTCAACAACAATTTGGGGCCTTCCCTGTCTTTCCTTGATGGTGGCTACACCATGCCCTGCTATGAAAACAATGCCAGATATTTACATCCTGTTAGTCCTTGAAGAATTGTATGTGTTTGTGTGTGTGTGCACCTGTGTGCTTTCTGAGCTGTGTTTTAGTGTAACCCTATTGTTGCAGTCTAATCCACACAGTTCTAAAATATAAATTGACCTTGAACATGCTAATAGCTTTTTTTTTTTTTTTTTCTAAGACAGAGTCTTGCTCTGTTGCCCAGGCTGGAGTGCAGTGGCACAATCTCGGTTCACTGCAACCTCTGCCTCCTGGGTTCAAGCGATTCTCCTGTCTCATCCTCCCAAGTAACTGGGACAATAGGTGCATGCCTCCATGCCTGGCTAACTTTTGTATTTTTAATAGAGACAGGGTTTCACCATGTTGACCAGGCTGGTCTCAAACTCCTGACCTCAAGTGATCCACCCACCCTGGCCTCCCAAAATGCTAGGATTATAGGCGTGAGCCACTGTGCCTGGCCAAACAGGCTAATAGCTTTTATTGTTTATTTTACTCTTCGTAAATAGTAATGGTAGTTAAGTCCTAAGTTTGGAGCCCATGAGTTTAAATGAGATAATGCATGTAAATCATTTAGCACAGAGCCTGGAACCTAGTCCATGCTGCTGTCAGGGGAGAGATATCAACAGTGTCCAAATCATCAGAGATGTTCAGGACATGGGCTCTGGATGTCCCCGGCGGGGCGGGGGGTGTTGCTGGATTTTTAGAACAATGCAAAGGCATTTTCTGGGCATATATCTTCAACTGCTGACTGGGAGATTTCACCATTTTATTTCTAACTGAGCATGTCCAAATTGAATTCATACTGTTTTCTCTAAAACCTGATGTCTTCAGCTTAGAGTTCTGCAGAGCTTTATATTCCTAAGCATTAGGATTTGCAAACAGGTGGCCTGTGGGCTGCATCTGGCTCACAGAAATGGCCCAAATAGTGTTCTTTAAAAAGTGAAATATTATCATGTGTTAAAGTCAATAGAGTTTACATTTAAAAATCCGTATTTCTGGATTCTCTTGGAAGAGCAGCAGATCTGGCAACATCAGGCCCTGGTGGCAGCTGTTGGCTGGTCTGATTGGTACTTCAGATGGGAATGTGCCCTCCAGTTTTCCACAGTGTCTTCCACCCCATACCAGATCTTTGATATTGAAGCCCTGGTACTAGATGCCATTTAACTACCACATAAGTCTATCACACAAGCTGGAAGCTGAGGTGATAAGATGACAAGGAACAGAGATGTGAAAAGAGCTGGCAAAGCTAGGGAAAGAATGCAAAATAAAAGCCGTGCTATAAAGATGAAATGAGGTGGAATAATGAGCAGATTATAGAAAACTAAATTCATAATGTGAAGGGAAAGCTTGAGGAACATTCATAGAAGGTAGCAGAAAAGACACAAGTAATCAGAAAGAAAATAATGACAGGGGAACACAGACAACAGATATCAATATAGAAAGATTTGACAGTTTTGAAAGACAGCAGGTTAGAGCAACAGGATATTCAAAGACATCATATTGAAAGGGCCCCCTAAGTTCCAGACAACATTAATAAAAAGAAACCAATACATAGACATATCCTGGTTAAATCCCAAATTTCAGTCATGGCAAAAGAATCAGATTTGCTGTCAGGTAGAAAAAAAATTAATATGCTGCCGTGGGATTTTTTTTTAAATAGGTTTTCAAAAAGCAAAAAAGAATGAGACTTGCTGAGAAGAACCTTTCTCTCCAGTATGAAATACCATATGTCTTTGTTAGTTCAGACTGCTATAACAAAAATACCATAGACGAGGTGGCTTAAACAATAGAAATCAACTTATTACAGTTCTAGAGGCTGGGAAGTCCAAGATCAAAGTGCTGGTCAATTCGGTTCCTGGTGAAGGCCCTCTTCCTGGTTTGCAGGCAGACACCTTGCTGCATGCTCACATGGCAGAGAGAGATACCATCTTTCTCATGCCTGTTCTTATAAGGGCACTAATTCCATTCATGAGGGCTCCACCCTCACGACCTCATTTAACTCCCAAAGCCCCTCCCCAAGATGCCACTACATTGGGGATTGGGCTTCAACATGTGAATTTGGAGGGGGAAGACACACACATTCAGCCTATAGCACCATGAGGCAGGGCAACAAAAATAATTTGTAGGAAGAGAATTCCATTATGTGCTGAGTTGACATTTATATATGGAGGTACAATAAGATATTTGAGAAAGGCAAGATCTGAGATAGCTTACTAATCCATGTTTAAGTAACTTTGGAAAATTGGGGTTAACAAAGTTAAACATATTTCTATGCTCAAACATTACTCTGAAACTTTAATATGATCATACACATTGTAAGTTTTAAAGGTGGCCACAGACAGCATTTCCTAAACTTGACAACATAATCCTTTTTTTTTGAAGCCTACATCTGTTAATGTTGGCCAAAAGAGTACTTGATGGATTATAGTTATAGACATGATGATTTAGACAGGTGCTAGGAAGACCTTTAATACAATTCAAGATTCATTCTGAATAAAAGCTTTTAAAATAATTTTAAAAAATGAAAAGATGCTTTACTAACATGAAAAAGCCTATTCCAAACATAGAACCAACTTCATAAATAATAGTAAAAGACCATGAAAAATCAGGAATAAGAATGCCTGCTATTATTAATTTAGTAATTTTCTAGACATTCTAGATAAAACAATAATTCCAATCTAAGCAACTAGAATCCCAATCTAAGCAACTAGAGAACTATCATACCTTAGTGAGGTTGCTATAAAATAAATGTGAAAAATGTTTCCCCCCTAAGCTAGCACCAACTAATTAAACAAATAGTATATAAAACTCTTCCATTTTCCTTAGGAAAAAAACAAAACAGCACACAAGCTACAAATACATTTAACACAAAATGTATAGGATCTGTGTAAAGAAAATGGCAAAATATCACTAGGGAACATAAAATAATATTTAAAGAGAGAGAGAGAGAGAGAGAGACATACCATATTCCCAGGGGATAAGACTTTATTAAAAGATACTAATTCTCACTAAATTGATTTAGAAATTGAATGTGTTTCCAGTATAAATCCCAAAGAGTTTGTGAAGGGGAAGAATTTGATTCTAAAATTCATTTGAAAGGGTAGACCAATGAGAACAGACAAGAAGAGTTTTTAAAATAAGAAAAAATGAAAATCTAGGCCTCTTGCATTGGCAAATGTTAAAATCTACAGTCAAAAACTGTAGATCATCTGAGAATTTATTGTCAAGATTGCAAATTAACCTGCCAAAGTCTGTGGATGCTGGCAGAAATCACAGATTCCTGGGCTGAAACACAAAGTTTGTTACTCGTGACACCACCGTGGCATGAACATCATGCCTGAGTTGGTGCCCTGGTCTTCCGAGTGCCATCGGGGCAATGCAGAGGGATCCAGGAAGATGCTGGATACTTAGGTGGCTTTCATCACAGCTGAGGAACCCTGAGGTTAGAGAACCAGAATCTTTTATAGTGGACAGTAAGCAAACCTGCCCAAACTTTGCCCCAAGGGAGATTTAATCTTCGTTAGAGTGCGGCAAACCTGCCCCTTGCCCTGGAGGGAGACACCGTCTCTTCAAAGGCCCTTTGCTATCTTCACATCCTTGAATAGGTGGCCAATGCCTCTGCTCACAGACGTGCAGAAACATGAGAGACTCATGGAGAATTGTCTCCAACAAAATCTTTGTTTCTATACTGTCTTGGTTTCTGGTGAATTTTCCAATGTATATGCCACTCCTTCCACCACTCTGATTAATATGAACAACTGAGCCTGGGACCAAACTCAGCCAATTTGTCCCAGAGAGCATTTAATTAAGGATACTATCAATAGGACTCCAAGCATCAGGACGAGGCCAACCTGCAGGACAGAACTTAATCATGTCCCCCAGTGTCCCAGACCCAACCAACTGACCAAATCCCAGAGACTATCAGCATAGACCTTACAAAAGTAATTTACTCTCTCCTTAAGTTTCGTATTGATCTTTCTATTTGGCCTAAGACATTAATCCAGCTATGGGCAAATGTATTAGTGATTGCAGAGATTCTGCCTTGGCACACAAAGAGAAAGTCCAGGGAAATTCTATCATCCATAACAACCCTGGCAAGTGAATTGAGGCCAACCTGATTGATCATGCCAGTCCAAGAAGAGAATCTAAGGAACTGAGCCAGAATTAACTTAGAATTCCCCAGAACCTCTCTTGGCTATGTTGCCACTTTGGGGCTGGTCTGAGATTGCTGTTAGGAGAAGAAAGACATATCATATCCAGGAATGGTCAGGGTAGAATCCTGAATTTTCCAAAATAGGTCTCTATACTTCCCACCCTTTTTGTCCTAACCATTATCCAGGAAATGGCTGAGAGAGGATGACCTCTTTCAGGAGGCGATTGCATTTGGTGACCAGACTTATGAAGGTACGTACACCAGGAGAAGACGAGGGTAGTGGAGTCAGAAGTATTTTCGAGTTGACTTTTGAGGAAGTTAGTCTACTGCTTGGCAATCTCAGATGCCTGTGGATGGTAGGAGCATGGAAAGTTGGATGCCTTGATTCTCAGTCCCATTTTTTAGTAGCTTTTGCAATAAAAAGGGCACCACTGTCCGATTGTAAATGGTCTCAAAAGCTGAACACATAATACAGATTAATTTCAAAAGCCGGAAAGGTGTGACTGGAGTCAGCTGATTGGACAGGAACAGCAACACCAAAGCCTGGAAAAGTGTCAGCAGCAGTGAGGCACCACTGATAGCTCCAGGAGGAAGTCAAAGGTCCACTGTCATCAGTCTGCCAGGAACATGTAGGGCCATGCTTCATGCAATGTGGTTTCCCTCACTGAAAGATGAAGAGGTCAAGTCTAGGAGTCACAGTCTGGCATGCAGCTGTAAGTCTGCATCAGAAGCACCGAGTCCTTGCTCTGTGGACTATCTGTGGTCTGTGTGGGGGCTGTGCTGCCATTTCCGGTGTGATGATGGATCCAGGCAGCACTTGTGGAAATCTGAGCAGCGCAGGCTCCATCAACAGCTCCATTCCAGCTGGTCTCATCAGAGAATGAGCCTTTGCCATGAGATCTACATAAGTGACCCAGATAGTTCAATCAGCAGCTGTGATTTGTCCCCACTGTTTGCGTGAGGTGTCTTCAATCTGCCAGTTTGTGGTTTTCCAAGTGGCAGACCAAACAGCTAGCCATTGGCAACTGTCCAAGAGTTAGTAAAAATATGGCAAGGTCCGTCAAGATGAGTGTTTTCCATGAGAACAGGCTTGAATTTTGCCCGTGGACAGTGACTACACCATCTTCAGTTCTACATAGCTGATGCTGAGGCTAAACAGCCCAATGGTCACCACTGGGTTTCAGCTTAACTGAACCACATGTGAACAAGGCCCAGGCATTTAGAAAAATCTCTGTGAATTGAGGGCCCTGTTGTACCCACAGCTTTGCTTCTGTCAGTGGAGAGGAAGACAACGTTTTCCCAAAGAGACAGGTGCCTCTTATTAAATTGTAAACTTAGATGTTGCTGAAGCCAAGCTAGCTGCATTCTGGAATATTCTATTTCCCTTGTTAGTCATTGAGTCATGAAGTTTTCAAAAAGTTGATCTCATGGAGGTAGAAAGTAGAATGAATCATAGCTACCAGAGGTTGGGAAAGGTTGGGTGGTGGGGGTAGGGTAGAGGCAGGCAGTGAGAAAAAGAGGTTAATTAATGGGTACAAACATACAGTTAGAGGGAATAAGTTCTAGTGCTCAATAGCAGAGTAGGGGAACTACAGTTACCAACAACTTATTGCATATTTCAAAATAGCTCTAAGATTTCGAATGTTCCCAATACAAAGACATGACAAATGTTGGAGTGATGGATATCCTAATTGCTGATTTGATTGTTACACATTGTACGCATGTATCAAAATATCACATGCATCCCATAAATACATACAATTATTATCTATTAATAAAAATTATTTTTAAAAATTAACAACTTTTTAAAAAAATTTAATTTCTCCCTAAACCCCAAAAGGCATTTCCAGGTGGAGGTTGCCTTCCTTTGGCAGAGATTCTAATTAATGAAACTATTAGTCACAGAGACTTATAGCTCAAAGGCATCATGTTAGGATTGTGGGGCCCTACGAGTACTGGCACTTTTCTATATCTGGCTCTTCCCAATCCAGATAATATCATCTGGCATTTATGAGCATGTGTAGTACAGGCATGGGAAACATCAATCCAAATTTATGTTCTGTGGTGGAAACTACAACAGCAGTAGAGGGAATCATCCCAAAGGATCCTCTGCACAAGGTCACAAGCCCAGCCCAAACCTTGTCAGATGAATTTGGTAGCTCCTGTGCCTCACAGGACAGGGTAACATGACGATCAAGGTGCTTGTGTCCAACAGAGCCATGCAAATTTGAGTCCCTCAAAGTTCTCTAGTGTACTCAGATAGGTGCATGTGGCCTTCTGTCCTCCTTGGGGGCAGAGAGACCTTGGCCCCACTCTCAATCATCTTTTTCTTTGAAGTAGCTGAGGCCAGGGTAGAGGGTAAGGGAAGGGCAAGGGGGTGCATAGGGAGACAGCTGCCTTGTGCCAGTAGACACCGCACATTTACTTCAATTTTTGAGTGTTGCGGTGGCTGTAACCGTTTCAGCCAACAAACTTCCAATGCTTTTGGCCCACCCAAAGCCCTCTCTCCTTATTGCTGACACCATCTATTTCATCTTTGGAGGCTCCCTGATTCCCTGCTACGCCATTTTGCCTTTTTGCTCAGGTCTGGGGCTTGCCGCCCCATTGTCATGAAAGCATTCCTTCTTACTTTCGCCCAAAGGAGAGTAAGAAACAACCATGGCGTCATGCAGATAGCTTGTTTCAGTGTTACCTCTTGTCACACAGCCTGTATCATTCATTTACAGGTAGGACAATCAGAGATCCTTATTCTTCCTTCCTCTCCCATCCACCACTTGGGTACGAGCAATGACAACTATATCTCAGGATGTCTTTTTACCTCCCCTAACCTGGCTCATGCGCCCCTTATCTCTTCTCTCCTGGAAAGCCATGTCTCTATCTGCATCTCATCCTTACTGCCAAAAGCTGTCCACGATCTGAGATTTTAACTTACTTGCAAGCCAGCAAGTAAGCCTGCCACAGTTTCAGAAAAGTAGCAGAAGACATGAGACTCCTGGGTCAGAGACAAATAATTTTTTAATTCACTGCACAGCAAACAGTATGAACTTTATGTTGTCAAGTCCCTCGTGAGCAAATGCTGCCAAGACCCTCACAGCCAATGTGGAGGAGTCCACAGGCTCACTATGTATATAGTGAGCTGGATTCCCTAAGTACAAACACAGATGAGGACACCTGAACTTAGGGAACCCAGCTCTTGTATTATACACAGTATATAAACCTGCCTGAACTTTTCCCTAGAGAAAGAGAGACATTGTATTACACTGGCAGTAACCAAATTTTTTCTTTCCTCTGGAGAAAGACTTCCTTTCTATCTTCCAAAGATGTTCACTATACAGACATCCTTGAATAAATAGTCTGGAACAAAGGGAGTCTATTGTAAGATATTTATAGAAAATAAAGTTGAAAACTCCAGAATAAATCATTTTGTATTTGGATATTTAGAAAATAAACTGTTAGGAATCATTTTATTAAAGAGATTAAAGCAATAGTAAGATGAACAAGTAAATTATTCACCTTAATACCTCAGGACAATTTAAGCTTGTGTCATCCTCCCCTCCCCTCCCTTCCCCTCTTCTCCCCTCCCCTCCCCTCTTCTCCCCTCCCCTCTTCTCCCCTCCCCTCTTCTCCCCTCCCCTCTTCTCTTCTTTCCTCTCCTCTTCTCCTGTCCCTTCCCTTCCCTTCCCTTCCCTTCCTCTCTCCCGCCCTTTTCCTCTTTGTATCTTCCTCTTTCTTTTAGCATAATGGAACCTTAAAAAATTCTTGGTAAGGTTACTGATAATGCTTTTACCCCAGCTGATACAATTTTCAGTTAATTATGAATTTTCATACTAACTTTCTATTTTAATTTATGGAATTATCCAAATAATATTTCAAAAACATTTATGCCAACTAAATAACAAAATAGATTTAATATCTACCACAGAAAAATAAAATATTAAATCTATTGACATAGAAATATTCTTTTTATTCAAGAAAATATTGTTGCTAAGTCAGTGACGGTTGTCTTGAAGAATCTATTGAAGGTGCTGTAGAAACGTATTCATATTAAAATGCATTTTCCCCCCAACTCTTAAGCTTTCTGGCAGGCACTTAGAAACTGATCACTGTACTTATAAAGAGAGATTAAGATTTCTCATTTTATTTACCCGGAGTCAAGAGAGGTTTCTATTTCCTTCTTGGATATTACTTTTAAGGCCATGATTATTAACATAGTGTAATGATATAGAACGAAGTAGAGATATAAGCTAATTATACAAAATTTCACAAATGACAAAAATAGAATTTCAAATTGACAGGATAAAAATGGAAAATTCAATAATTTTTAAAATGTAAATGGTTGATTATTTTAGAAGAAAATTCAATTTAAATCATAATGAATTCTATGATGAGTCCTATGTAAAAATAAATGGATTAATGTTTTAAGATAAAATAAGTATTAGCTTCTCCTTTTCTCTGCTCTTTGAACCAACTGTAGGATATGCTGGATATGCCATGAAATTGTTTTATAAAACACTTCACTGACAGCAGATTTTCTTGCCCTGTTACAAATTCTCCTGTGGACCCAAGTGCTCAGTTGAGGGTTCCTGCTCCTTGGCTCTGGTTAACCAAGGTAGCCAGTGCCTAAACAATATCATCAGGTCTGTGTGGTGTTATGGATCAAGTCAGAATGTGTAGTTGCAATTTGCTTCCTCTACCTGTGTATTCATGCTTCCTCCAGCATGTGATAAAATTTAAGATGTGCTATTGATTCAAAGTAGAAGTTTAATTTTATACTATGGGAGACTGCAAGGTTACCATTTGGGTTGCTCTTACATAAAAAGTGATTTGCCCATTGATTCCCTCATGTTGCCAGCATTTGCCAGGCCTCCTGCCTCTTCCTGCTGCATGTCAGTCTTTCTTCTCATTCTTTAGTTTTCTATCTTGATTGTCTACCATATCTGTGTATTCATCAACCATGCTGGTCTCTTGACCCTATCTTCACCATCTCCTCTGCTCTGCTCGCCTAACTTCAGCCACATTCCTTAACTACTGCCATTAACCTCCTTTCTAATGAGTGTCCCTAAGTCCAGGTTCTTCTCTCTAATTCATCCTCCATACCATCAGTAAAATTTTCATTCATTGTAGATCCGATCATTTTATTTTTCATGTTCAAAACATTCTGATGGCTCCTCAGGGGATACAGAGTAAAGTTGAACCCCCTTCTCGTGGCATTCAAAGCTTTACCTTTCCTTTGCCTCTTTGGACCTTCTCTGTGCCTACTGGGAAATTAACAATTAACAAACATTTTATGACAGGTTGTAGGGTAAGGAGTTGGGGGCAGAGGATTTTTCTGTTTTTAAACTAACAGAAATGCTAAGGATTCGTATAAAATCATCATTATTTTAGAATGTGTCAGTTCTAGGTAAAGATCTAGTTTTAACTGCTGTTTCATTTGAAACAAATTCTACTTGCAAACAATAGTTTATTGACTATTCAACACCAGGCACTAACCCAGACACATTCAACATATAAACCATCTTTGGGAGTGTCCACAGTGGGTCAGGTAAGCAAGAACAGCCATGTAAAAAGACATATGTGTCAAAACACATGGGGGCATATACCCAAGCTTATGAGTTCTGTCTTTTCATTTCATTTATTGATTTTCTTTTTTTTTTCTTTATTCCTTCATGTCGTTTTTCTTCCTTCTTTGGTGCAAGGGGCTGACTGCAACCATATACAAGGCCTTGAAGGGAAAGAATATCATCAACTTGCTCTCAAATGCCTTGATTGAATACAGGTAGCAAGTGAGGAGCCAAGGATAAGTGAAAATAGCTTGGGCTTGAGTAATTTGGATGCCTCGTCAGCTGTCAGTAAATGCATTTTTCATAGCCCACACCTGATCTCTTTTGGTCAGATTTTCTATGAGATCTTTAAAAAACCCTCTGAGCTGAAGTAACGTGTTTTCTGATTAAAAATAAATGATAGTAAGTAAATGGACAGGGAGAAGCCATGATGGATGGATTGGTAGGAATGGGATTTATGAATTCTCACTTGCTCACGGCCAGAGAGCTCTTCAGCTTGTGTCAACTGCTTTACAAATGCTTCTTTATTACTTATTCTTCACAACATT
Source organism: Piliocolobus tephrosceles (assembly GCF_002776525.5). Taxonomy (NCBI): domain Eukaryota; kingdom Metazoa; phylum Chordata; class Mammalia; order Primates; family Cercopithecidae; genus Piliocolobus; species Piliocolobus tephrosceles. The sequence goes on along the minus strand of NC_045439.1, from coordinate 89,847,823 downwards.
TCTAGGAGGCTGGGAGATAGCCTTGTTTCCATTTGAAGATGAAGAAATAAATGAAAAGTTGGCAAATGTATCTTGCCAGGCTGATGCAAAATTTGATCAATTTTTTCTGAGATTTTTGGGGGATCCATGAGTCCCATCTATAAATTCCAGATTGGTTATTCGAATACTCTGGTGGCCATGAGACACTGTCAGAGGATTTTTAATACTTTGGATGGGCACATTTGGAGGATGAGCTTTATTGAACCAAACTAGCTTTTGGTGCCTGACCGTTAGCCACCTGATAAAGTCAGTTAACTGAAGCAAGTATTTATTTACTGGTTGTTTAGTAGTGGGCATTTTGGTATGATTAATATGGAAGCAACATAATATATGAGCTTCATGATCGAATTCATGAAATCTAATTCAGAGCTGGAAACTCCAGAGCACATGTGCTGTGATTTCCCACTCTCATGCCTCAAACAGACTTCACTGATAAATCACAGTCCTTTTCTCAGCTTCATCTGGTTGCAGCCCCAGAAATAGTTTCAACCTAGCTCTGCAGGCAGGCTTTATCATAAAATAGAGTTGGAGTGGTCCATGAAACACATTTGTGTGTTAGATCTAATTATTAATACATGCACTGGACAGAAAAATGTTAGTGTCCACTCTGTGCCTGGCACTGAGCCAGGCCTGAGGCACAGTGGAGAATGAGGCAGATGTGGTTTTGGCCTTCATGGAGCTAACTCTCTAGCAGGGAGAATGGATGGTGAGTACATAATCATGCAATTATGTATTTCATCATGATTGTGAAAAGGGCTGCAAAGGAGCAATACAAGGTACCAGAGAGTCTTAGTCTTCTCATCTTTAAAACAGACATAATACCTGCCCTTACCTCAAAGGTGGTTGTGAGGAGCAAATGAGGCAATGTGTGCACTATCTGCAGTGAAATGCCCATGCACACCAAGTACACTGCCATGTGTTATATACTATTGTCAAGGACTTATAACAATGTATATGATAAGCTCTTTTTGCTCCCTGAAACCAACCCAATGATAGTTAGAACTTCAAAATTTATTGCAATAAGCATGCTAAATATTATGTCAAATATTTGTGCATATTATATATCTGTTCCCCCGACCCTTCTCAGTAGCCTATGGGTTCTCTGAGGGCAAGGCTCTATTTTCCATTTGTAATCTTGAGTGCATAACAGAGAGTCATGCTGTAAAAGGTTGGAATACATTTTTGAGTGAAAGTGACCTGATTGGCATTAGGTGAAGCATTACATCTCCAGTGAAGTTGCAATGCATATGGTTATAGTGTACCTTTAAAAATACATTATAGTTTTACTTTGAAAGAATTATCTGATGATAGGAGTATTATTGGGAGCAAATGTACCTGGCAGGTTTGAGAGATATTAACACAGTAGTGGTTGGAATCTGGTAGAACAAATGTCTTATGATCTGGATTCTTTTTCCTCAACATAGTCAGCTCTGCACACAGGAAAAGGGGGAGTGATGAATAAGAGTGCCAATAAGCCTTCAGGATATTATCTATGCAAACTTCCCCAACTTTGCTAAAGAAGCCAACATTCAAATTCAGGAAATACAGAGAACCCCAGCAAGATACTACACAAGAAGACCATCCCCAAGGCACATATTCATCAGATTCTCCAAGGTCAAAATGAAAGAAAAATGTTACAGGCAGCTAGAGAAAAGGCACAGGTCACCAACACAGGGAACCCCATCAGGCTAACAGCAGACCTTTCAGCGGGAAGCCTACAAACCAGAAGAGAATGAGGGCCTGTATTCAACATTCTTAAAGAAAAGAATTTCCAGCCAATAATTTCATATCCAGCCAAACCAATCTTCATCAGTGAGGGAGAAATAAAAATCCTTTTCAGACAAGAAAATGCTGAGAAAATTCATTACCACCAGACCTGCCTTACAAGAGGTCCTAAAAGGTGCACTAAATATGATAGGGAAAAATCATTACCAGCCACTACAAAAACCCACTGGAGTACACAGACCAGTGACACTATAAAGCAACCACACAAACAAGTCTGCATAATAACCAGCTAACAACAGGACGACAGGATCAAATTCACACATAGTAATGTTAACCTTGAACATTAATGGGCTAAATGCCCCAATTAAAATGCACAAATTGGCAAGCTAAACAAAGAAGCAAGACTCAATGGTGTGCTGTCTTCAAGAGACCCCTCTCACCTAGGCTCAATGACACAAATAGGCTCAAAATAAAACGATGGAGAAAAATCTACCAAGCAAATGGAAAACAGAAAAAAAGCAGGGTTGCTATCCTAATTTTAGACAAAACAGACCTTAAACCAACAAAGATAAAAAAAGACAAAGAAGGGCATTACATAATGGTAAAAGATTCAATTCTACAAGAAGACCTAACTATCCTAAATTTATATGCACCGAACACAGGAGCATCCAGATTCATAAAGCAAGTTCTTAGAGACCTTCAAAGAGATTTGGAGTCCCAGACAATAATAATGGGAGACTTTAACAACCCACTGACAGTATTAGACAGATCGCGGAGGCAGAAAATTAACAAAGATATTCAGGACCTGAATTCAGCACTGGATCATATGAACCTCATAGACATCTACAGAACTATCCAGCCCCAAACAGGCTATACATTCTCATCATTGCCACATGGCACATATTCTAAAATTGATGACACAATCAGAAATAAAACAATCCTCAGCAAGTAAAAAGGAACATAAATCATAGCAACCACTCTCTTGGGTAACAGTACAATACAATTAGAAAGCAAGACTAAGAAAATTGCTCAAAACCAAACAATTATGTGGAAATTAACCTGCTCCCAAATGACCTTTGGGTAAATAATATAATTAAAGTAGAATCAAGAAGTCCTTTGAAACTAATGAGAACAAAGATAGAACATACCAGAATCTCTGGGACAGAGCTAAGGCAATGTTAAGAGGGAAATTTATAGCACTACACACCCATATCAAAAAGTTAGAAAGATCTCAATTTAACAACCTAACATTACCTGTAGAAGAAGTAGAGAAACAAGAGCAAACCAACCCCAAAGCTAGCAGAAGACAAGAAATAACCAAAATTAGAACTGAACAGAAGGAAATTGAGTCACATAAAATCCTACAAAAGATCACTGAATTCAGGAATTCACTTTTTGAAAAAATTAATAAAATAGACCACTAGCTAGCCTAATAAAGAAAAAAAGAGAGAAAATCCAACTAAACACAATCAGAAATGACAAAGGGGGCATTAGCATCTACCACACAGAAATACAGAAAGCCCTCAGACACTACTATGAACACCCCTATGCACACAAACTAGAAAACCTAGAAGAAATGAATAAATTCCTGGACACATACATCCTCCAAAGACTAAACCAGGAAGAAATTGAATCACTAAACAGACCGATAATGAGTTCCAAAATTGAATCAGTAATCAAAAGCATGTCAACCAAAAAAACCCCAGGACCAGACAGATTCATAGCTGAATTCTACCAGCTATATAAGGAAGAACTGGTACTAATTCTACTGAAACTATTCCAAAAAATTGAGGAGGAAGGACTCCTCTCTCACTCATTCTATGAGGCCAACATCATCCTGATACAAAAACCTGGCAGAAACATACAAAAACAGAAAACTTTAGGCCAAGATCCTTGATGAACGTAGATGCAAATATCCTCAACCAAATACTTGCGAACTGAATCTGGCAGCACATCAAAAAGCTATTTCACAATGATTAACTAGGCTTCATCCCTGGGATGCAAGATTGGTTCAACATATGCAAATCAATAAATGTGATACATCACATAAACAGAACTAAAAACAAAACCCACATGATTATCTCAATACATGCAGAAAAGGCTTTTGATAACATTAAACATATTTTCATGTTAAAAACCATCAACAAACTAGGCATTGAAGGAACATACTTCAAAATAATAAGGGCCACCCATGACACACTCACAGCCAACATCATACTGAATGGTCAAAATTTGGAAGCATTCCTCTTGAAAACCAGAACATGACAAGGATGTCTTCTCCTTTCACTCCTATTCAACGTAGTACTGGAAGTCCTGGCCACAGGAATTAGGCAAGAGAAAGAAATAAAGGGTGTACAAATAGGAAGAGAGGAAGTTAAACTATCCCTGTTTGCAGACAACATGATTCTACACCTAGAAAACCTCAGAGTCTCTGCCCACAAGCTCCTCAATCTCATAAACAACTTCAGCAAAGTTTTAGGATACAAGATCAATGTATGAAAATCAGCAGCATTCCTATACACCAACAACATCCAAGCTGAGAGTCAAATCAGGAATGCAATCTCACTTATAATTGCCACAAAAAGAATAAAACACCTAAGAATACAGCTAACCAGAGAGGTGAAAGGTCTGTACGATGAGAATGACAAGACACTGCTCAAAGAAATTAGAGATGACACAAATAGAACAACATTCCATGCTCATGAATAGTAAGACTCAATATCGTTAAAATGGCCATACTTCCCAAAACAATTTATAGACTTAATGCTATTCCTATCAAACTACTAATAAAATTATTCACAGAATTAGGAAAAAAACTATTTTAAGATTCTTATGGGACCACAAAGAGCCCAAATAACCAAGGTAATCCTAAGCAAAAAGAACAAAGCTGAGGAATCACATTTCTAGACTTCAAACTATATCACAAGGCTATACTAACCAAAAGAGCATGGTACTAGTACAAAAACAGAAACAGAATAAGAGCCCAGAAATAATGCTGCACACCTACAACCATCTGATCTTCGATGAAACTGGCAAAACCAAGCAACAAGAAAAGCACATTGTATTCAATAAATGGTGCTGGGATAACTGGCTAGCTATATGCAGAAGATTGAAACTGGACATCTCCCTTACACCATATTCAAAAATCAACTCAAGATGAATTAAAGACTTAAATGTAAATCCTGAAACTATAAAAATCCTGGAAGAAAACGTAGGGAACACCATTCAACACCATAGAAACTGGAACAATTTCATGATGAAGATACCAAAAGCAATAGCAACAAAAGCAAAAGTTGACAAATGGGACCTAATTAAACTAAACAGCTTCTGCACAGCAAAATAAACTATCAACAGGGTAAACAGACAACCTACAGAATTGGGTAAAATCTTTGCAAACTTTGCCTCCTGCAAGGTTTAATACCCAGTGTCTCTAAGGAACTTAAATTTACAAGAAAAAAAAAAAACCTCATTAAAAGTGGGCAGAGGACATGAACAGACACAAATTTTTAGGAAGTTTGGATCAGAAATATGAACCATGAGTGGTGAAATCGTCTCACTCTAAGTATTATAACAAATGTAGTAAAATAATTGTGCTTTCCAGAAGCTGGAGACTTAAGTACATTTTCTTTGTATGGGTTTCTCAATTTCAAATTTTATTACTAGTAGTGAAGAAGACAGAGTGAAAATGGAGGTTGGGGAAGAGAATGATTATTAATTTTACAAAAGAGATATTATGGATGAATTCTACATTATTTTGGGGAAAGATATTTAGAGGAGAAACTCATAGCTATAAAACTTTTATTTAGATCTTGATTGATATTCACAAACATGTAGCAGGAATATATTACCTTTCCAAATATTACATTTTCAGATAAATTGTCAGTTGTTTTAATGTCTTTTCTCTCAATTATTTCCCTAAGAGTATTTTGATTTTAATTTTCTTTTCCATGATAGAAATTTTAAATGTAAGATGATGAAATAAATTGATTGAAGTCATACAGCTCTCAGAACATGAACTGGTACTACCAAAAAAAAAGTGGGCAGAGGTCACGAACAGACACTTTTCAAAAGAAGGCATAAATACAACCAACAATCATACGAAAAAATGCTCAACATCACTAATCATTAGAGAAATGCAAATCAAAATTTGCATCACAATGAGATAACTCACACCAGTCAAAATGGTCATAATTAAAAAGTCAAAAAATAACAGATGCTGACAAGGTTGCAGAGAAAAGGGAACGCTTACATACTGCTGGTGGGAGTGTAAATTATTTCAGCCATTGTGGAAAGCAGTGTGGTGATTTCTCAAAGAACTTAAAACAGAATTACCATTCAGCTCAGAAGGGAATATGATTGGTTCTACCATAAAGACACATGCACATATATATTTATTGTATCACTATTCCCAATAGCAAAGACATGAAATCAACCTAAATATCCATCAACAGTAGACTGGATAAAGAAAAGGTGGTACATATACAACATGGAATACTATGCAGTTATAAAAATGAATGTGATCACGCCCTTTGTGGTAACACGAATGGAGCTGGAGACCATTATATTAAGCAAACCAACACAGGAATAGAAAACCAAACACTGTATGTTCGCACTTATAAATGGGACCTAAAGAACAAGAACACATGGACACAAAGAGGGTAACAACAGACACTGAGGCCTACTTGAGGATAGAGGGTGGAAGGAGGGAGAGGATAAAAAAAAATCTATTGGGCACTATGCTAATTACCTGGGTGACTAAATAATCTGTACCCCAACCCCTGCATGACACACAGTTGACCTAATAACAATCCTGCACATGGAACCCTATTCCAAAATAAAAGTTGAAAAAATTTCAGTCAGTCCATGAATATTTCTCAACAGCTTCGTCAGGATAATAGATATTTCTAGCCCTTGTGGTAGGGATGTCTGTCTGCCTAACTAGAAACTTATATTTCTTAGCCTTCATATGACATAGTTCTAAGCCAATGAGCTGTAAAAGAAAGTCATTTGGTAAAACTTCTGGGAGAACTTTTTCAATGAGGAACAAACTCAGGTGATATGTGATAGCTGGAGCTGCAGCCACCTTCTGGGGAATAGAAGTCAAAGCCCCAGAGACTCACAGAGTCTTCATCCCTGCATCCTGGAGCTGCTGAACCAAGACCAGCAACTCTGCACTTGTCATTGCAGAAAAATAAACCCTTATTTGGTTGTTTCATTATTATATAGGTTTTATGTTATGTGTATCAGAGTGCAAACTCAAGTGGCATGCCTATAAAAATTATGCAAATTCCATCCTTCTATACATCTTCTACCAATTAAAAAATCAATTTTTGTATCCATGTACTCCTTCTACATTCTGGAATTTTATTGATCAAAACAAAACTTATCAGGTGAGGTATTAGTAAATTCCCTGGGAGTATAAGAATAGTTTAAAAGCAACACACTATTCTTTTAAATATTTTTAATGTATTCAGCAGTGCTATCCTATAGAAACAAGAAGAAAGCCACACACATAATTTTAAATTTACTAGTAACTATATTCTAAAAGTAAAAATAAACAGGTGCAATTAATTTTAATATTTTATTTAACTCTATATTTTAAAATTGTTTAAAATGTAATCAACATGAAACATATTAATGATATAGTTTCTGTTCTTTTGTCCTTTAAATCTTCAACCCTGATGGGTGTTTTATACTTTCAGCACATCTCAATTTAGCCTAGCGGCATTTCAAGTACTGAGTAGCGGGTGAGACTTGTTGCTACTCTAGTGGACAGTGATGTAACAACTTACGATGGAACAATGTAAAAACAAATCAGTGATTGGGAAGATAATAACAATAACAAGGTTTTGATGACCTTGTTCAATATACAAGCTCTCATCTCTTATGCTTGATTTCAGTTATGCTATTAGGAATCAAAACAAAACATTTTCCTCAACTCCATAAATACACTCTACATTGAAACATGATTTTCTTCTTGTTTTTCCCTTTCTTACGGTGCTGATGAAACATGATTTTAAATAATTTATCTCCCTGAAGACTCTACAGAAGCAATGAAGCTTTCCTGTACATTATTCTTGTTTTCTTCTGATTCTACCACCACCACCACTACCACTATCACCACTAACCAGAACTAAATTCATTATTCTCCCAAACCTGGTCCTCCCTCAGTCTTCCCCATCATATTAAATGGTCCTACTTTATCTGCCCCACTGATTAACCCAGGGAGCTTGATCCCATCTTCTTCAACCCTCACATCCATCCTGCCACAAGCCCTGGCATTTTGCTTGCATGGCACTTTTCTTTTTCTCCATTGCTGCCAAGCTCTGGCACCCTGCCTTGGATGACTGCAGTGCTGCCTTACTGGGCCTTGGCCTGGCCACTTCATTCTTCACAAGGCAGCAAAAGTCATCTTTTAAAAACACACATCAGATTGTAACAGCCGTATGCTTGAAATCCTCCAATGGCTTATTAATACGTGTAATAAAGTGCGAGTTTCTAGCAAGGCTAGGACAACTCGGCCCCTGTCCCACTCTCTGGCTACTCCTCACTCCTCTCTCTCCAGCTTCTCTCTGGGCTCTGGCTGCTCTGGCCTCCTTTCTGTCTCTTGAACTCACTAAGCTTGGTTCAGCCTGCAGGGTTTGACTTAGGCAGTTCCTAAAAGGTTCCTTCCCATGTATCTGCCCAAGGTTCACCCCTCATGATTCAGAGGATTTATGCAGCCAAGCACATTATCTAAACTATCAACTTCATTCTCTCCATTGCTTTCAATCCCATTACTATATTTTCTGTTTGTTCAAAGCCTTATCACTATCTAGAATTTTATCCCTTTTTAATGTGTACATTTGTAAATTCTCCATTTCTCTTCCCCTGAGATGGGGATATCTGGCAGGCATTTGGGTGCATGGGTCTGCAGTTGAGAGGGGATCTGGTCTGGTGTTTGGTATTCAGTGTTAGCTCATGGGTGTAAGTGAGGTCTCATAAAGAGAGTATGTGTGATAAGGAGAAGGAAGGACTGAAAACATCATCGTGGGAAACAGGTATTTGTGGTGTGAGATGAGGAAGAAGAGCAAGGGAAGAGGAAAACCATCACTGAGCTGAGGGATGGCAGAGAAGAAAGCGCTGCCCTGAAATAAGGAGAGAAATCAGCATTCCTGGAAGGGGTGTTGGGGCCAGTGCTGCCTCTGAGAAGTAGGACACCCCTTAACCCATCTGGCTTTTTGTGAAGGTCTTAGTAACCTTCTATCCAGTTTCTTTTTCTTTCCCCCTTCCAGTGCTAACAATTCTCATTCAATTCTATGGAGCATGCATGCTTACAACCTTCCTGGCTTCTAAAGGATTGGACCAGTTTTTCTGCTGCTTCTCTAGGCTTCTTCCCAGTCCCCTTTATTGGTGCCTCTTCCTCTGCTATATCTTGCGTGCTGGTGTTCCTTGGGATCCCATCCTCAGCCTTCTTCTGTCTGACTTTCATATGTTATATCTGGGTGTTTTGAGCTACTGACCCATTTCTTGCTTCCTTCACCTAGAAACATACCCGTGTCCTCCTCTTTACTTTTTTCTTACCAGTGGATGAAGTACATCCCCTCTTATCCAAAGATCTCCCTCCATTTATACCCTAGGCCTCATTCCCTTCCCACAATCTAGACACGGTGTCCATAACACATCAACCACTCACTAGCTCTGTTCTACCTTCGGTCTCTGGCCGTCTGTTGACCCTCACATCAGTGTATAGACATGACCAACTTTCTTTTTTTAAAACAAAATCAAGGCCAAGCACCATGGCTCACACCTGTAATCTCAGCCTTTGGGATGCTGAGGTGGGAGGAGCTCTTGAGTCCAGGAGTTCAAGACCAGCCTGGGCAACATAGTGAGACTTTGTTTCTACAAATAATAATAAAAAATGATAGCTGTGCATGGTGGCATGCACCTGTGGTCCCAGCTACTCGAGAGGCTGAGGTGGGAGGATTGCTGGAGTCCAGGAGATCAAGGCTGCAGTCAGTTGTGATTATACCAATGCACTCCAGCCTGGGTGACAGAGCAAGACCCTGCCTAAAAAAAAGAAAAAGAAAGAAAACATCAAATTTCTATTTAAACTCCAAGTTCCTCTTTCCCTCCTACTGCTCTATCCATCTCATTTCTAATTAACGTTTTTAAAAGATAATCTGCCCTCTCTATCTATTTTTCCTCGTCTCCTATTAAGTGCCTTGCTAACTGTAATCTGAGTTCTTCCTCCATCACTTCATGGACTTTGCTTGCAACAAGTTCTGCAAGGACCAGTACTTTTCTCTCCAGCCCTGTCTTACTTGATTTCTCTTTGATAATTAATGGGGTTCACTATGCATTTTCTCTTTCTTGACTCTGTCTCCTCCCTTATCTTCTGGGAAATGTCTCTCTTGATTTTCCTTTTATTTCTCTAGCTACTTCTTTTTCACCTGCTCTTACTCCTCCACTCCAATGTTATAATTGATGGGTCTCAGGAATTCTATCCTTGTCCTTCTTTTCTTCTTACACTCCCTGATTAAACATGCTGCTTATGTGCTGCTGACACCTGCCTTGAGTTGAGGGCTTGCATACAGGTAGTTTATTTGGAAAATGTTTCCAGGGAGCAGAAATGGGGAACAAGTGAAATTACAATATCTAATTAGATAAAGCTAATGTAAAGATGCATTATCCTGCTGGTCACCATGGCAAGAACTAAAGTTCCATCCTACTGGGACTTTTTGTGGAACATAGACTACTTCTCATAGTTGTACATCATTGGATCAGGAGGACAAAAAATGAATCTATTGCCATTTAACCACTGCTTGAAGGTTGTCTCTGGGGGGTGTTACCTTCCTCAAACCTCAAGCTGCATATTTGCAGATCTGAGTGGGTCCCTAAGGCATTTCACACCTTGTCTGATAAATTCAAGCACAAGAAGTAAAAGACCCACAGCACAGACAGGAGGTGAGGCCAATGCATTGAGGCCGAGTGGATGTGAAGTGGTAGCGAGGGGTATGCGATATGGCCCACTGTCGTGCCATATCTACTTATGTCCTCCATTAAGCCCAATCTGTTGCTGAATCTTCACATTACTGGCCAGCCATATTCTCTTTCAAAGACAGAATAGAGGAGGACTAGTGGAATTAATGATAGTTTCCACAGCTGCAACTAGTCTTAAAGCTGTAATTGGTATTCATCCCCTCCCTCCTTCATCACTCATTCTAGATTTTCATTGCTTTTGGCCAGCACTTTAGCTTTTCTGGATAGCTTGCCTGGTGGAGTGACTGAAACTTTCATCCCTGAAGTGGTGAGCCCTTAGTTGCCTTGCCGTTTGTAGACTGTCATTCAATCAATGGTCAATAAAAAGAGATGCCCCAGTGAATCCCCTGAATTCCAGGCATACTCTTCCTTGCCCCACTGTATAACAGCAAGTATAGCTCTTCATGGTAGTGAGGGTTGAACACTGTCACCAGTATGGTACCTGCTTTCTCTGCTTGCTTGTCGGCCAGCGTAACGAGCCCAAAGTAACCAGGTGATGGTTGTAGCTTCAAATTAGGCGAAACCCATACTATGCCCTCTGTTTGAGATATTCTCCACTGTGCCTTCTGGGAACCAGGGCTTCTAATCCAGCAGAGCCTGGGGTTGTAAGGACAGGAAGCACAAATTTCATACAGGAAAGTGATGATTAGAAAAGTTTATTTTACTTCTATCCCTTGGTTCCCAGATCTGCACATTCTAGCTACTGGGGACCCAACGCAGTATACTAACTGTTGGTTCCTTGCTAATACTACATCTTGCAGGACAGCACTCCAACTCTGCAGAAGTGGTCCCCAAAGTGGTACCTTAGTTGAGCCTTTAATAATCAATTTCATCATTCTCTTAGGCTGTCTGCTTTGAGGCAATGCAGTAAGACAAGTGGATTCCATGGTTATGAGCTTGCTGTCTCTTCTTTTCAACCAAAACAGGGTCTTTAGGTCTAAGATAAACTCATAGCTATAGAAATATAACTTGGTCAACCCTTGAATGGTGGTGCTGGTTGAAGCAATGTGGGCAGAGAAGGCAAATGCATCTTCAAAATAGGATGCATAGCTGCCCCTTTAAGTTAGAAGGGATTCAACGTAATCAACTTCCTACCAAGTGGCTGGTCTCCTTGAGGTCTGGTGTTCTGTCAAGATTTCTGTGGCTGGGGAGCCAGGCGTTCATCAGGGACACTATCTAGATAGCTTTGGTGAGATAAAGCCCATGCCATTGGGCCCATGACTAACTCTCTTTTTACCACCACAGCCCCTCCATTTCACACGCCTATTGCACAAGCTTTCCAGAAGCTGACAAGAGACTCTGGCTGACCCTCATGAATGAGTGATCCTGTCCACTTAGTTGTCAAGTGTTTCTCCTATCTATGGCCATGCTTTCTCATGAATTAATAAGTTCACAAACACCCATGTGATTTTTTTTTTTTTTTTTTTTTTTTTTTGCCCACTAATAGAAAAAAATTGCTGGACTTGGATATATGCTGGCTAGACTGGGGAAAATGTATTGACATGGGAGCCCTCTCCCATGACTCAGAATTTAACATCCTAGAAAGAACAACTGGAGTAATCCAAATTGCTGAGATGGCACCTTGAAACTTGACGTGACAATGACCTGTAGTAATCCCAGTACTTTGGGAGGCCGAGGTGGGCAAATCACCTGAGATTGGGAGTTCGAGACCAGCCTGACCAACATGGAGAAACCCCATTTCTACTAAAAATACAAAATTAGCCAGGCATGGTGGTGCATGCCTACACCTTCACATGGTGAAGATGTAGGAAATTGCCTGGGCAAAATATTGAGGAAGGGATCAGGAGGCCCAGAAAGGATGGGTATATTAAAATAAAGTTACTATGTAGCATGAAGAGTTCACCAACTGACAGTGTCCCATAAGAGGCCCCAGAGGACATTCCCTTCATTAAGTGAATAAAGATGCATTTGTGAGGGGGCCCCCAGATTCTCTGATAACCTCCATGATGGCTGTCCTTGGCCAGGTGGATAAACGACAGAGGACACTGTCATGGCGCTGGCTCCTTTGTGTCATTGGTGACGGTTCTAGAATAGCAGGGGCCCAGTGGCAGTACTTTGCCATCAGAGGTGAGGGAATGTGATTTCTGTGATGAGTATCAGGACAGAGAAGCAGTAACTTGACCTAATGGGATCACTGTGGATTGAAGGGAAAGATATATGGGCAAGAGATTAAGCTGTGGCTTGACTTGATTAATAAAAACAAACACATGAACAAAACCTAAGATCTTAGCAGCAAAAGACTTATAACAGTTGTCATGATGGAAAGTCATGATCTTTCACCAAGTTTCACATACTCAAAGCCATATCACAAACCCAAAGTTTATTGATTGAAATTGAGACCAGGTCTCCTTCAGGATTCTGCTGTAAGCATTTCCAATAAATATTCCTCCAAGTCTTTTCCAAAAGGATCTGTATCTATTTATCAGAATAGGAGCTTAGAGAAATCAGATGATGAATGGAGTCCTGGCCCACATCTGCGCAGACTGGGTCAATGGGTCATTATATCCCCCGGTCCTTGAGTGTGTAATTAGGAAGGGTATATTTAGCAGCTGGTAGAGCTCTCGCCTTGGCTTCCTGACCTTGGAATAAGAGCCATCATGATAGAAAGGGCCAAATAAACTTCTGAAGCTGTCTCTCAACTGTCAAACCAGTTTAGTAAATCCGAAAAAATACTGTGTCCTTGAAGAAATTGGGTTTTTAATGAAGACTTAAAGCAGGGTTTTTCAGAGGATGGCCCCTGGGCCAGTAGAATCAGCATCACCTGGGAATTTTCTAAAAAAAAGTGAGTTCACAGGCCCCACTCCTGGCCTACTGTATTTAAAAACTCTGGGGTGGGGCTCAGCAATCTGTTTTTAAATGAGCCCTCCAGGTGATTCTGATGAGCTTTAAAGTTTGAGAACTGTTGCCTTAAAGAATGGTGGTGGGCCCTTTCAGGCCATGTTCGCTAAAATTGCTCATTCAATTCACCTGTTTAGTTCATTAAACAACCAGATGGTTCATAATAGGTGATGGCAGACTACTATACACTTAGCCAGGAGTAGCCCCAGTCACACCTGCTGTGCTCAATATGTTTTCTTCACTGGAAATGATCACGCACAGCCTCTGATCTGATGAATGTGTCCTCAGTTCTCTATTGGTAAGGAGGATAAATAGCAGTTTGCATTTACACGAGAAGGACAGAAGTATACATTCACTCTCTGCCCCAGGGCTTGGTTAATGCCCCCGTCTGTGACATCATAGTTTGAAGAGATCTTGGTCATCTTGACATTTCACAGAACATAAAGCTACTCCACAATGTTGATGACATTATGCTAATTGGACTTTGGAGAGAAGTAATCGATAAGAACCCTAATGCCTCAGTAAATTACGTCTGCCAAAGGGTGGGAGACCTTAAGTGTCATGAAGATTCAAGTGCCTAATATGAAGACTCTCAGAATTCAGAATTATGAGGCATGCCAGGATATCCTTTCCATGCTAAGGGATAGATTTTTGCACTTCACTCCCCCTACCACCAAGAAGAGACACAGAATTGGTGGGTCTCTTTGATTTTGGAGGCAGCATATACCACACTTGGGAATGTGTTGGTAATCCATTTGTCAGGTGACTCTGAAGCCTGCCAGCTTCTAACAGGGCTAAGAAGGAGAAAGGGCTCTGCAGTAGATACAGGCTGTGGGGAAGTTGTCCTTCTGCCTGAACCACATGGCCCAGCAGATCCTGTGGCATTTGAGGCATGCAGGGCAGACATGGTGGCTATGTGTAGTCTTTGATAAGTGTCAGCTGAGACTAGTGAGAATTAGCAACCACTGAGGCCAAGAGCTTATTCTTATCCTATCCAGAAGCTCTCCTCTGTGCCCTGCATTTTTCTTGGCCCCTACAATGTAATTTATGCAAGTATGTCTCCTTCTTCAGGCATCTTGTCTTATGCAATATTCACCATGATAGGTCAATTGCCGTAATAGATGACCTTAGAATTTCAGTGATTTAACCAAATATATGTTGATTAATCATTCATCCAATAGTCTGATGTAGGTGTTTTCTTGTTAGAGTCTCTCCTCCAGGAAGTGACTTAGGAACCCAGGGTCCTTCTTCCATTTTCTGGCTCTTCCCTCTATCAATGTCTTAGCTCCTCTCCATTCCACTCATGGAAAGAAAAAAAGGATAGAGCATTATGCATGGGAAGGACCTCACTTCTACTCCTCTGGCTAGAACCAAGCCGCATGGTCCTGTCAAAGTGTAAAGGAGGCTAGGAAATGTGGGTTCACTTAATGATCAGGAGGAAAAGGAATCTTGGTTTGGTGAGGTACTAGCATCTGCTGCACGTCCTTACTCAAAGGCCCCATCTTGAGGGACAAGGTTACTCAGTTGAGATGAATGAGGGTTTTGTTTCCTTCCCACAGATGGCAGATGATGGTCACAGCTGAGATCTCAGAACCTGGGATTCCTCAGCTGAGTCCCTTGTGGGTCTCTGGGTTCTCCATTGTGGCTGCATTCTCTGCACCATGTTGCCATAGGGTGATGAGTGAGGGTTCCAAAACTCCGTTCTGTAAAAAGAATCATTGTGTGCTTTGAGAGGGAGCTTTGTTTTAGAGAAGCAAAGCCAAGACATGATTATTCTGTCTGTGTAGCACTCTTCAACACCTACACGGGAACAGCAGCTCAGGAGAAGCCATTTAATCATGTCATGCCTCATAGTTATTAAACTGAGAAAAACAAATGTGAATCTGTGCTCTGGCCAGGTGGGTGATATGAAATAGAGAAAGCAAGCCAGGCATGAGAGGTAGGAGGTGGTGCCTGGGTGAGCAATTTGTAAATGATGGCGATTAATTTAAAAAGATGCTGTGAGAGCCAAGCAAAATGTATCTGCAAACCACACAGCTCCCAGTGGGTGACCTCTGCTTTTTAAAACTACAGCCTCTCTTGGTTCCCACGTTCCCTAGGACTCAGCTCCTCTATTTTAGGCTTATGAGAGATAACCATTTTCTAAGACTGAAAAGTAGTTTCTCAGCAAGCAATCTCCTGTGAACACCACTCCAGACAAGTTCATCTTCAGTCAACGAAGATCATCAGCCAAACATCTGGTTCTGGCAGCCCCAACAGCTGCATGCACTTTCAGTTCAAGCATCATCCATATGGGTGTCATTAGCCTCCTAATTGACCTCAGGGTCTGGATGTGGAAGAGGGCAGCCAAGCAGTATGGAGGTATCCACAGGGGCTAAACTGAGAGGAAGCTCCCATCTGTGTGGACACAGCTCTGTGCAACTGGCTCTGGGCATGACACAGGCAGATCAGCTTGACTCAGAAGGCTCTATGTGGCATCCACAGACCCAGTGAATGGGGCTGCAATCCCCAGCATAGGAACAAGAGGCTGAGGACAGGCAAATGACATCTGGGGAATGGAAGGAATCACAAGGGCTATTGCGGGTGATCTCTAGATAAAAAACAATAAATGTGGAGTCTCTTACTTACTTGAAATGTTCTGAGAATCTGCCACCTTTCTCATTTTTTTAAAATTATGGTAAAATACACATAAAATGTACCATTATAACCATTTTAGAGTATACAGTTGAGTAGCATTAATTATATTCACAGTGTATGCAGCCATCCCCACCATTCCCAGAACTTTTTCATCACTCCAAGCAGAAACTCTGTGCCTATTGAGCCATTCCCTGTTCTCCCTAGTCCCTGGAGATCTGCTTTCTATCTATTGACTTACTTATTCTAAGTATCTTGTATGAATGGAATCATTCAATATGTGGTCTCTTCTGATTTTTGAGACTCTTGCCTTTAGAAACTTCTGTATGTAGTTCTTACCTGAGAGTGGACCTGACCCAGTGGGAATTGGGGTGAGTCTGATGAAAGCCAGTGCAGGTGCCTTAGGCTGGGTCTCCTGGAGGCACACTTTGAGACAAGGATAAGAGCACAAGTGGTTTATTTGGGAGATGATCCCAGAAATAGTGGTAGGAAATTGGGAAAGTGAGATAGGAAAGGGAAGGAAGCATGGCCCTGAGCAGTCACCACTGTGGGCAGCTCAGGCTCATCCTGCCAGGGAGATGGCAAAGAACACACCTCGGAGTTAGTTGTCTCTACCGAGGGATGGGAAAGTTGAGGCACTCATACACCGACTCCCACCAATAATTGATAATGGCTACTTCTGGGGTTCTGTCTTCCCTGGATTTAAAGCCAACCCTGGAAGAAGGAAGCCATGAGATTGAGTTGGGGTTGGGTTGGCAAGTGCTGAGAAAGGTGGATGAGGCACTGACAGCCTCTGCTACAGTTGGAGAGTCCCCAGGGCCAGGTCCAAGGAGGAAGGTACTTCACAGGTGAGCTGAGTCAGAGGCTCAGCCTCATCAGGAAGAAGATGGAGGAGAAAGCAGCAGATAGCATTAAGGATGGAGCAGAGCTGATATGGGAAAGGAGCCAACAAGCAGTGAAGCTGGGGGTTGGAGGGGGACACTCAAGAGCAGGACAGGGGAGGTGTGGAGAGGAAGTTGTGGGAGTGGTTTGAAGCTCATGAGTGAACAGAATCTAAATCCTGTAGAGCTCCTCTTGTGTGGGTTCTGCATGGGCTGCTCAGAGGAGACAACTCTGATTGGAAACGCACACCTTCCATGGGGAGAAGGCAGCCTGAAGTTTTGGCGTGCTGCTCACTATCAAATCTCTGCTCAGCCCACTCTGAACACACTCAGCAACAGGGACCAGCAAGCTTTGCTATGAAAGTCCAGACAGTGAATATTTCAGGCTTTACAGGCTATTCCGTCTCTGCCACAGCTACTCACTGCTGCTGCTGTAACATAAAAAACAGCCATAAAAAATACAAAAACAAATGAGCATAGCTGTGTTCCAATAAAACTTTATTTGCAAAAATAGGCAGCAGGCCCATTTTGGCCCATGGGCCATCATGTGAAGCTCCTGTTTCCCGCTATTTTAAACCATGACACATTTATGGGATAGCTACATATTTGTGAACTGTGCACCTCCCCTTCACTCTCTTATCCTAAGTAGCATTCTACGGGCTGCTGAGGAACCCCAAAGACATTCAAAACCCAGTTTAAAATCACTGGTCTGGGTATAACCATGAACTTTTCCACATTGCCTGCTGTCAGCAATAATGGGGAAGAAAAGGGGAAAAGAGCAACAATAATAATATTCTCAATAATGAGTTTCTATTATTTCAGGTATTTTATATGTTTTCTTACTTAATGTTAGCCAAATTCCTCAAGATAACTAGAAATAGCCCATTTTACATATGGGAAGCCAGAGGCTAAAAGAGGTTCATTTTCCCAAGTCATACATCTAGTAAGTGATAGAGCAGGAACTTAAACCTGTGTGAATTTGATACCAGAATCCACACACTTGGCACTACAGCTCTTTGTTAGCTGAGCTCTGAGAAAACAATTAAGCAATTAAGCAAAACAAAACAATAACAACAAAATAAAATCCCCAAACCGAAATACTATTCTGAGTTTCCTGACAACCTCGCTTTCTCAGTTAGTTGTATTTGATTGCTAGCAACAGCTATTAGCTCAGGCTAATGTAAACAAGAGGGGAGTTTGTTGTTTGGCAAGTTTGAACATGATAATGTCACGGGAAACACAGATAAATGTGTGCAGGTCAGAAGAGAGGTCTTAATTCAGGTTTTCAGGGGTCAGGAACATGTACTAAAATAATGTTGGAGAAATAGACTACACAGGTCGCGGGAGCCTTGAGAGCCAGATTAGGAACTTGGACTTTATTTTGTAACTTGAAAGGAGATAGCAGTGTAATTTTCTGAGCACTGGAGTAGCAGAATTAGTTATATGGATTTCATTAGGTGTAAATTGATGGAAATCACTGAGCCATAGACCAATCTGGTGCTTTTTCTGAAACCTAAGCTCTCTTTCAGGAAGATTGGAGTTAGTCACAGATGGAATTTCTGAGCACTGCAAAGGAGATAATATATGCAAAATGCACAATGCCTGGCACATAGTAGGTCTTCAATGGCAATTCATTTCTCCACATTTCTTTCTAGTTATCACAAGGAAACTTTCAAGGAAAAACAAATGTGTGTTGTGTAGAGAGGAAGTATGGTGTAGGAGTACCACTTGGGTTTCCAACAGATTCCTGGGTTTAAGTGCTGCTGTATAGCTGTGACCTTCAGCAAGTTGTTTTTCTGCTCTGATTCTGCATCCTCATTTCTAAAACGGGAATAATACCTCATTATTGGAGTATTTGAGTGTTAAAGGTACTAAGGTATATGAAATGCTTAGCACAGCACCTGTCACACACTAGGCATTCAATACATATTATCTGTTATCAAAAATAAACATTAGTCTTCCTAGTGGAATTTTTTCCTGGCTTTGGTCAGTAGGCCAGTCAAAAGAGAGGGAAGATTGCGTTAAAGATTTTGGCTTCCTTAGAGTTTTTTTTTCAAATCTGGATACAAAAGAAACAAGTTAATTTTTTGCCATTGGAATGTGCTCTAAGCCAATATTCCCCATTCTTGCTGCCACTGTTAAGGAGGCAGTCACCGTTCTCAGAAATCAGAAAACCTGCTTGTCCTGGCTCTTCTATCAACAAATATCCACCCCTCTATGGACCTTAGAAACCCCACCTGGCCTTGGTCAGTGGTTTTCAACCTTCGTTATTATTATTGTTATTATTTGTAGCAGTAGGAGGTTGCTTCTGTCCTGATCATACATGGCAGTCCAATCTGTACATTCGATGACAGTGGAGATGCTCTGGGGGAGGTGGCGGCTCCAGAGCCTGGAGACTGAGCTGGCCCTGGGAGCAGGAGCAGCTCCTCCTCCTCACTGTCTCTCTTAATTCCTCTCCAGCCACCTTCTCCTTTCCAGCCTGTGGTGCAATCTTAATCAAGTCTACGGCTGGAACATGGGTTCTTTGATTAACAATCATTTATACTTCCCATTCTTGTTTATGGCATAAACTCTAGTGATTCTGTTGAACTCATAATCCCATTCTCAACAATATCGTCTCCATTGGGAATTTCAAAAGTCTAATTTGAAAGTCAAAAGCTGAGAATTGACATTTTTTCTCTCTGTTCCTCAGCTTCTGGATACAGCAAAGGCAGACTGATTAGCTCTGCCTGGAATTAGAGGGAAGGTCATGGGGCAAAAGGGAATTATAAGAAATGACAAACATGTAGGTTACTATCAGAATATTACTCCAGCACATGCCCACAGGCCAGGGGCTGGGAAGACAGTGACAAAGAAACAGCCATTGCCCTTGGAATGAAATCACTTCTCTCTGTATCACCATCCCCTCAACTGCAGCCACTGATTTCCCTGAAAAGTAAACATACCATCTGTTTTGGATTGAATTGTGTCCCTCTCCCCCCACAAAAAATGAGATGCTGAAATCCTAACCCTCAATACTTTCTAATGTGACCTCGTTTGGAAATAGGATTAGTGCAGATGTAATTAACTAAATTAAAATGAGGTCATGTAGGATTAGGGTGGCCTCTTAATCCAGTATGAGTGGTGTCCTTACACAAAGGAGAAATCTGAACACAGACACAGGAGGAGAGGAGGCCATGCGATAATGGAGGTGGAGATTGGAAATAGGCAGTGACAAGCCACCAGGGATTGGCAGTGACACCAGAGGCTGAGAGAGGAGCATGGAACAGATTCTCCTCTGCAGCCTGGGGAGGGCATGGCCCTGCTGACACCTTGATTTCTGGCCTCCAGAACTGTGAGACAATAAATCTCTACTGTGTGAAGCTACCCAATTTTTGGCACTTTATTACAGCAGCTGTAGGAAATGGATACGCTGTCCCCTTCCCCTTCCCTTCCAGCCTCGGTGCCCTTCCTCTTGCTCAGGGACTCACCTGAGCTCTGGATTCCATCTCTCCTGCCTTCTCAGAGACCTCACTCCCTAACACCCTCAGTATTTTTAACTTAACCTTTCTCTTGACTCCTCCTCTTTAGCACAATATGCTCCCACCTCCCTCATCTGGAAAGTTTTCTTTTGCCGCCTTCCTTTTATCCGTGGCCTTCTTTTACCCTTTATTTCAGCATGGTACTTCTAGAAAGAAATGTCTATAAGTGGGTCCTTTAGTTCACCCATTTGCTTCTTGAGCCACTTAAATGCAGCTTTTGTGTTCATCACATCCTCCAGAAGACAATGACGTCCTGGATGGCCAGATCCTGTGGCTGCCTTCCTGGACCTCATGAGACACTGGATCTTGTTGATCAATCTCCTTGAAGTGCTTTTTTCTTTTGACTTATATGGACTCTTGGTTTTCTTCCTATCTCTCAGAGTACTTTTTTTTTTTTTTTTTTTTTTGGCAGATTTTCACGTTCATTTTCTTCTACTCACAACATAAATACATTTTACAATCTCTCTAAAAGTCCTCCAACAGCTAGACAGAGCAACTCACAGACTTGGATTCTGGGGCTCTGAATCAGGGTTGGGATCTTAAACAAGGTGGCCAGGAGAGGGAAAAGACAAATGGAACAAGACTATGTCATGTAAGTCCTTAGAAGCCAGTCTGAAGGGCAGGCATGGGGCAGAAGAAGAGACAAGGACTGGAGCTACGTGGAACTGTCCAACTCCAAGGTCCTGAAGCCAACGATTTCTTTGTCTCTCTGTAGCCACAGTGCCATTCACTAAGTAATTGTTCAGTTAATGAATCTTGCTTGTTAAACAAGGTCAACAGGAAAGTGAGGCAGGTCCTTAGTAATGCCCAAAAATGAGGCATAAAGGTCACACTCTGCTTTGGTGACCATCAGCACTACAGTATAAGGATAGGTTCAGTTGGCTTAAAGAGATATGAAGAGTGGGTATCCCCAGGGTTCTCTGCTTGACTGCCCTCTTGTCAATGCACACACCTAGACCAATCTACATATCTACCCTTGTGGCTTCACCCACTACCTATGACTCGCGTTTCCCAAACTGTGGCTCCCAATGTCAATGTCTGTAGGGCCATTAAAAAAAGGATTCCCTGGTAGAATAAATTTGGGTAGCATGAGCTGAAACAGATGTCTTGCTTGCAGAATTTCTTGGAGTCTTCTATATGCTACAGTACATTGAGGCTCTCCAAGATATTGCTCTCCAAAAGCAAAAGTTTCAGAGATAGAATATGGTATTTCTTAAACCCATTGGATCAGCGGGCTTCCTTTTTTAAGGCACAAGAAAGTGTAGTTTGTGAACAAGTGTAATCCTCTAAATATATTTGGAAAAAAACAGATGTTTTCCTGAAGTTCTTAGGTCAACCCAGATGTGTCTTCTGTGATTCTTTTTAATTTCTCACCTAGAAGGTTTTGCAGGAATTTCAAAGTCCACATATTGAAAACCAAGCTTGTCTTCTTCCCTCCAATCTTCTTGTCCTCTAGTGCTTCCAATCTCAGTACACAGGCTTGTCATCCTTCTAGGTTTCAGGAATCTAACACCATTTTCCTTGACCCCTTCTTCCACTTCCTCTCTGTGTCTAATCTAATCACCAACTTCACCAATTTAATCACATGAATAGTTTTCAATTTTCTGTCCTTTCTCCTGGGTTAATGCATTAGCCCAGCTCTTTTTTTGGGGTGGGGGGCAGGAATCTCATCTGAACAAATATGGTGGCTTTCTAAGTGATTGTCCTGACTCACCCTTCTCAAATCTATTTGCTATACTTGTGTCATGCAGAGGAAGTCCCCATTGCTTGGACCTTCCACAACTCCATGCTGCCTCTGGGGCTACACTGATGCTCACACTCCTTAGCATGGTGTCTATGGGTCCCATGTCACAGCCTGAGGACCCCTCCAGCCTCTCCTCTCTTCACATAGATGCTGGAGCTACACTGAACTACATGCGGTTTCCTCCCACACAAGGTCTCACTGGCTCTTCATTCATCCTTGGACTCTTTATTCATCCATATGATTCCTTCCTGTCTCTCAAAATGCAGCTTGAGGCTCTAGCAAGTCCTTGTTGGTGGCTATCCAACCCCGGTCAGGTCTACCTGTCCTTCCTCTGTATTTGTCCTTGCTGCTAACTCTACACAATAATGACTGCCTAGCTTTATTTATTTTAGAGATAGTGTCTCACTATGTTGCCCAGGCTGGTGTGCAGTGACTGTTCACAGGTGTGATCATAACACACTGCAGCCTTAAACTCCTGGCCTCAAGTGATCCTTCCACATTACTCATTTTTGTCCCCAGCTAGACTTTGAGCCCCTGGAGATCAGGAACTACACTCAATTACCTTTGTAGACTTCATGTTGACACTTATTAGGAGCTCAGCCAATGACACTTGTTGGCTCCTCTTATATGGCATGGTGTTATTACATCCATGACTTCCTCGTAGGCTTCCATTTGTCTTTCAGATGCCTGACTTTCATTTTATAAAACTGATGTTTTGCATTTTACACGGGGAAAGGGATGCTGTTTTCACTGAGCCTAAAGAATTTGGATATTTGCCACAAATTGACCCAAATTGAGACCCCTTTAAACCCCTTTAAACAGAAAGACTCTCTGTTTGCCACTTACTGAGATGTATGCCCACCATTCATGAGCATTGCTAACAAATATGACACATCTATTTTCCTTAAAAAGCTCCCAAACTCATGCACCATTTTTAGCTTGCTCTAATTCTTCTGGGAGGGTTCACTGTGGCAGATTTAGGCTGGTAAAATTGCTAAATTGTGTTAATTCTGAGGATATCTTTCTGAAATATTTAAATCCAGGAACTGAATCTTCATGAATCTATTTTATAATTTATGCCACTCAACTCAACTCAACAAACATTTATGGAGTGCCCTCTCTGTACCACGTGCTGACTCCAACCCTTGGTAGGAGATAGGTAACATAAAATGTGTCAGATATTCCTGCTGTCTGCAAGCTTGCCATCTAAAATGCACAAACGCAAATGACAAATCACTATAGGCAGTGGAGAGAAGGAAAGTGCAGAGATAGAAAAGTTCTGTGAATAGAAACAACCCAACTGAAGGTTCTATATGGTACAGAGTGATATGTAGGGCAGTCAGGGCTGGAGAGGTCCTTTTAAACCACATGTCAAGGGCACAGCTAGTGGTTAGGGTGCAGGCCAGAGAAAGGAGACATTTTAACATTCCATCCTGGGGCATGGTGCCTGTTAGAATCTCAGGTGTAATGCAGACTGGAAGATCCATTCAGGGACAGTAATTATATAAAACTATTTTTTGGTTGTTTGTTCACTATCTCAAGCTTCTCTTCCTAGAGTACAAATTCAAGTTGCAAATACAATACCCACGTCTTCATTTTCCACGGATGTCTCATGTTTTTAGCATGAAAATGACACTGAGAGCCATCAATTTCTTCTGTAGATAAAGAGCCAGCCATCCACACCAGCAAATGGCCCCTCGCACAGTGGTGCAAAATGTGGTTATTTATTTGGTAATTCAATATATTACTCATTATCCTTAACTGCACCTAGAGACATCCAAACTCACCCAACCAGCTTATTTTTCCTGTTAAGCAAGATAGAAATAAAACATGGTATAAAGCAGAAGAGGAACTCCCTCCTTCAAAATGACTCCAGAAAGTAGTGGTCAAGGAAGTTTTTCTTGAACCCTGGAAGAGACAGATTCAACCTTCAGAGGCCTAGCAAGAAGAGCTATGCTAATACTCCTGTCCCATATAGAATTAAAATGCTACCAAATCATGAAACCTATGTAAGAATGTCCAAAAAATTCTGATTTTCCCATAATGATAATTCAAGGCTTCTTTTTGGATAGATTGATATTCTTTTATTTTTTCCTCCATTCTTTTATGTTTTTGCCTTGCCTGTCTGCCCAGTCTGCCTCTTGGAAAACCCAGTCCTGCTGGTCAGGCTCCAGTGATGCTCCCATAGGGCCCCCTACTATCCTCTAACAGAGCTAGCACTTAACTCCCTTCACAGAAAGTACTCACCAGTGCTGCTCCCGTAGGACCTCCTGCTATCCTCTAACAGAGCTGGCACTTAACTCCCTTCACAGAAAATACTCATCAGTGCCTCACCTGTACCAGACTGTGAGCTTGTAGGGGCTAGGAATCATGTTCCTTTGGGGGACTGGATGCTGGGCACAGGTCCTGGCTTGTGGTAGGGGTTGAGTATCTGTTGAATGAGTGTCTTTGGTCATCCTGACACCTAGGTGGATGGATATCTCAGCAGCCAAAGCTAACAATGGAAAGGGATGATGAGTGGGGGTCAGGCAGGACTGTGGCCTGGGAGTATGGTGCCTACTGCAAGGGACCCTGGGAGGGAGATCAAGGCTTATTAGATAATAAATAGGGCTTGATTTAGACTTAGCCCTGGCTGGCACTGGAGGTCTGCTCTGATGAGTGGGGCATAAGGACAGAAGGTGCAGTTTGATCATGAAAATTTTGTTTCTGGGTGAGTGAGCTACTCAGAGCAGGATCTGGTAGTTGGAACTACTGAAGTCAGGGTCCAGCATCCTTCCTCCATAGCAAGCCTAACAGATATGAGCCAAGAATGCCAGGAAAGAGAATTGAAGCATCAACTCTGTTGGATTCAGAAAAGAAGGAGAAGGTCAAGGAAAGACTCTGACCTGATGGACATAGGAGTATCTGATGCTTTTCTTGGATACTGAATCTTTGGCCACCGAAGTCTAGATCCTACCCACAGGTGAAGCTGTGGTTCCTTCATAACATACTCCAGCCTCTAGGGGGAGCTCAAAAACTTCACAGGGTGGGCCATAGGCTTCCACTTACAGGTGGAGCTACGGTTCCTTCATAACATACTCCAGCCTCTAGGGGGAGCTCAAGAACCTCACGAGGTGGACCAAGGGGAGTAAAGCTCATCGGGCAGAAAGGTCATGTGATTGGATCACACTCTTAGGGGGTGGAGTGTGCACAAGAAAGAGGTTTAAGCTGTAATTTCTTGGCTTATTTCTTTTTAGATCATTTTACTGCCATTCGCCAGGTCTCATATTCTTACACTCTTTCTCCTTCATCATCAGAGACAAAAAGGAGGCAAATATCCTTGTCCTAAAAGAGATGTCTGTGGTAGGGAGTTCAGTGTCTCCAGTTGAGCAGGAAAGACAGACGCTGATGAAAGAGACAACTCTTGTGACAGACTCTTGCCCTACGTGGCAAGTCTGAAGCCCAAGGCATTTTAAAAGCAGGTATTTTCAACAGCAGCCTGTAAATGCACATTTTAAATAACAGATTGTGCGCATGACCTAAACACTGAATCCATTAAAACGGGAGCTGTGGCTTATTTTTAAAGCCTCCACTAATGCTGCTTTGGCAAAAAAAAAAAAAAAAAAAAAAAGCCTCATGTGCTATCCATAGTACAGAATTCCAGTCCCATAGAGTTCCATATCAATAACATCTGCTGATTCTGCCTTTTGAACAAAGTAATCAATCCTCCCCTGGAGGCTGCAGTGGAGAAAAGGAAGCACACAGTCTGGGAGGCCATCTGTGCAATTCTTGACCTGAGCGGTGTCACCTCAAATGTCGCAGAATGCACTTGACTCCTCCTGGAAAGCACAGAGGGGCCTTCAAGGAGACCCCTCGTCCTGCCATTTTGCAACCTGACTGCACTGCTTCTAATTATTGCATTTCTCAATGTGTTTATATGCGTCATAGCTTCTGAGGTGAGGCACCCACCAACTCTGACACCACTCCTGGCTGTGGGAACAACTGTCAGGGATACTGCCTTTCCAGGTGTCTGGAAGATGATTTATAGTATGTATCTGAACAGACTGGTGATGTTTTATTAATCAAAATGTCAGAAAATCTAATGATAATGTGCTTGCCACAGGTCTTAACATTTTCAATTTTTTAAATAAACATTTTAGATGCTGACTTTGGGTTTCTGTATAAAAGATAATATTAGGGAATACTATTAGGGTAACCTTAATGTTAGTATTAATATTGGGGGATAATAAGAATTTATTTTGCTTCTTTTTTTAAAACAAAGATTATAGTTTTAGTCTATGCACATTTAAGAAATCCCAAGCTGATCTCATTCTACAGAGACAGAGACTATTATTCTTGTTTTGTATCTGGGAAAAATGAATATTTCAAAAGGCATATTTGTAAGTAATCAATGAGTAAGAGTTTGATGGTTTGTTTTTCACATTTTTAAAATGCCTTCTGCATGCCTTGACTTGCAAAGTCCTTTCACAAATGCTGTCTTTTTAAACTTTATTTTCAAAACATTTTTGTGTAATAGATATTATTATCTCCACTTTATGGATGAGGAAATCAGGCTTATGTAACTCACCTACATCACGCAACCAGTAAGTTTCAGAAATGGGTTTCAAAGTCAACTCTCTGGCAGACCTTTCCCTCTCTTAGACCAGTACACTATCTCATTCACTTATTTGTCCATTACTTTGATCAGCAAACATCTGAGTGTCTGTTTCCTATGTTCTCAGACTTGAGCAAAACATCAGAAATACAGAGGCAAAAGCACAGGGCTTATCCTTGAGGAGTGCCCAGTCAGATGGGGAGTTGAGAATGTCAATTACATATGCTAAGATACTTGAGAATATGTTAAAATTTAAAATGATTATTTAGTACACATCCATTGAGCACTTATATGTGCCTAATATTATGAGAAACACCAGAGATATAAAGGAGAATGAGATGTAGACCCCTGTGTTATGTGTCCCAGTCTAGCTGGTAAGCAGCATAGAGTCAATAAATCTCACTGCAAACTCAGGTGTACAAGAAATGCACCTTTGTGTTCATGATCCAACTTAGTTCTATTTTAGCTCATGTGGTGTGAGAGCAGAGGAAACTTAACTTCAGTCAATTGCGGTGTCAAGGCTCTTGCACCTATGTAGCTGTTGGGAGGTGGACAAGGTTCTTAATGATGGATCCACACAGGTCAGAGCAAAGACATCTTTTACTCTTGTCCACATGGCCCCTTTCTATGCTGCCTGGGGGGATCGTCATACCTGGGGGATTGGAAACATTTCTATTCCTTCTGCTCTGCAGGTGGGAAAGGAGGTGGGTACAAAGGCCACCTGAATACTGCTGGCAAAATTGTTCAAAGCTGTGTCCTTATGTGTCCCTTGATTCAGAGACCAAGGATGTGCCACCTAGAAAATTGCTTATCTGTTAGCCTGATATATGAAATCACCTAGCTGTTGTTTTCTCATGGGCTACCCACTATTTTTCCTTATTGATAGCAAACTCCCCCAAAACAGCTCCAAGGTAAGTAGAAAAGGAAGTGACCCTTAAATTCCAGAAGGTGGAATTCCTGAAAGACCTAGAAACCTCTGAAAGTAATGTATTCTGGGAACAGTAACTTCAAAGGGCTTCCAGTAGGTGGAAGTTGTCTGGGATCGGGAACTACACTGGAATGTGTGCCTGTCAATTTCCCTTCTGCTGTAATCAGAGAAAGGTATTTGGTTATTTCACAAGGAGACAGGAAGTCAGGTCAAGAGCAATCTGCTCACCTTGTCTTTTGACAATCCTCGTCTTTAAACATATCTTGTCTAGTTAAGGAAAAGTGAAGAAGAGCAGGGGTGGAAAAGGGGTTCTAACAAAAATCTTGCAAAATAAAAGATGGAGAACAGCACTAGAGGGAAAAAGAGGAAAGAAGACTCCTCTGAAAATTATCTACTGTAGGCTCTAGAGAAGAAATTGCAAGATGGTTTCTGGCAAATTCAACACAAGGTGGAGCTGCAGTGCAGTCAGGGCACTGAGACAAAAGCCCAGTCCTGCAGCTGGAGCAAATCCCAGCAGGTTAGGGAAGGCCAAAACTAAGCATTCTGGCCTCTTGCTTCGTGTTTCAGGCAGTAGCCACTGCTCTGGCCCTCTCTTGACTCTATTGAACTATTGTAATTTTCCATAAGGGCTTTGCTTCTGTCTCTAGATTATCAACGTGCAGCCCCAACCCAACTCCTGACACTTGCCTGGCACAGCTTTTACATTACAGGTAGATATCACCAATTCTATTTGGGTTACCATGGCTTCTGGAGCTTCTTTCTATTTCTATTCTACCACTTACCAGAGTGCAAGATAATGGTTTTGTTTTTTAATTTTTCCGTCTTCCTGTTAGACCCTGTTCTTACTACTAGCAAAGAATGACTTTTTTTGTTGTTGCAACCACCATTTATTGGGCACTCTCTTTGGGTATGCTAAGCCCTTTTTGCATAGTGTCTCACTTAGGCTCAACCCAACCCCATACCCACTCTTGCCCTACAGATAGAGAAGCTGAGGCATAGAGAGAGTAAGCACCTTGCTTGAGTGCATAGTGCTGGCAAGGGATGGAGCCAAGTTTCAAATCCGTGTTCTTTGGACCGTGAAAACTGTTTTCTTTGCCAAGAAGCTATACCCTTTCTAGAGGCCCTCAGAAGCCACAGAGGGAAAATATTTAGGAACTAATAGGTACACAAGTAATGGGCCAGGACTGGAAACCTTGTGAGGTGATGGTGGGGTGGTATGTACAGAAGAGCTGGAGCTATAGAATCTGTGAAGTTGAGATGAAGGAGGCCCTCTCATTCTTCTTGGTTAGGCTAGGGCGGAAGATCTTCCTTCTACTTCCTAAGCTCCAGCAGTTTTGTGACCAGGAAGATTGCTAGTACGGGGAACGCACCTGGATCTCAGTGGCTGGTTCCAGGGCTCAGGGGTCTTGCTAAGGTTGATAACACCACCTCTGATGTTGTTGGGGTCCTGAGGAGACATTTAGAAGCTCCGGGGCCTGGACTCAAATCATAGAAGAGTTCTGGGTCTCAGGAAGCCCCTATAGGACTGTTATTGTGCTTAAAGTTGTCATTTCTTTATTTCTCCCTCCACACAGAGCCATTGCCCGTCCCACTCATTCAATAAGCAATTACCAAGTGCCTACTTCATCTCAGGGCCTGTATCTATTCCTGGAATACAAAGACAAGCAGGATACAGTGCTTGCCCTACGGGAGCCCACAGCCCAGTGAGAGAAATAGTGAGGAAAGAATAATACAATAGGTATGATAAGTAAGATCAGGGTTCTGTGGGATCCTCAAGGAAGGTATATGTCCCAATTTGGAAGCAGGTAAGAACGTGGAACATTCCCCAGGTAGGTGACGGAACTGAGTCTGGGAAAAATATGAGTATGAGCTGACCCAGAAAAGAAGTCAGAGAAGCAGACACAAAAGTGAGAGGGACTTAGTAGTTCACAGGTGAAATTTGGTGTGTGTTCTGGAGACTGATAGAATTGAGTCCAGGTCCTGATTGAAAGGTAATTAGTGAGCCTGATTAAGGTCCCGGATGTTACACTGAAAGGAGTAGGGTCCATTTCTCCCTGCTGAGATCTGGCTGGGCTTGAACAGGTGCCTTCCTCTCTAGTGTGGACCAGATTTCAGTCAACACAGCCCTGTCTCTCCAAGAACCTATCTTAACTTGCACAGATTTTTAATTTTTTCTATGCCATGGGCTCCTCTGGGAGTCTCATGAATTTTATAGACCCTTTCTTGGAAAGGGGTGTCTGTTTTTAAAACTTCTTACTTTGAAATAATTTTTGATTTACAAGAGTTGTAAAAATAGTTAAAAAGTTCATGTGTACTCTTCACCAGCTTCCCTTACTGTGTTAACACCTTACATAACCATAGCATATTTATCAAAACTAAGAAATCAACACTGTTACATAACTAAGAACTAGACTCCAGACTTGACCCAGATCTTGTCAGTTTTCCACCAATCCTTTTCCATTTCTGAATGTTCCAGTGTGGATCCAATCCAGGATTCCATATTGCATTTAGTGGAACAAAGTTTTTAAATGCAGAAAACAAAATACAAGAAACTACAAAGTGAACCAAATTAAAAGATAATTACAGAAATACTAAAACTAATATGAAGAATATGTGAATAGTCATTTATATGTCTCTTAATACATTAAAAATAAGAAAATACACGTAAAATAGAGGGGGTGAAAGTTAAGTTTTATTTTTTAAAGACAATGTAAAATTGGTTGTGGCTTAACTTGAGCTGAGCCATAGACTTGGTGTGGTTTTTGACTCATTTCTTTTCTATATTAATCAATGAGCAGTGGGAGATAGGGCATACTGGAAGGCAACAGAGGTGTCTGGGTCACCCTGTGAGAATGACCAAGTTACCTGACCTCACAGTTTGGTGGCTGAACTTCTACCAGGCGTGGAGTTGCTTAATAATTGCTCAGCCATATTGCACAGCCTTCTCTAGGCAGGAAGACTGAGATCCAGTGGAGGATTTAATAACCACCCTAATTTCAGCAAGTGTAAATTATATTTCCAAATATCTGCAACAACTGAACTGCCTTAAGAAATATCTGTGACTTCTCCTGGGGGACAAAAGTTACAGATATTGATAATGTGATTTGTAGTCTATATTCATAATGAAATGAAATGCTAAATTTAAGTTGAAGGCCAGTGAAAATAAAGATATATTTGTTTTCCAACAAAGTTTACAGATCCCTTGAATTCTGCCCACTGAGTTCCAGGTTATAATCCTGGAACTCCTGGAAGTTTGTAAATTAGGTAGCCCCTATCTTGGAATGAATTCAAAATACTTTTGAAAGCTACAATTAAAAATAATTAGAGTCAACTTTTTTTAAAATGTGAGGGTTTCATGTAATTATTCAAATTTCAACTTCTTTTGAAAAACTCGAGCTCCTGTGTCACTGGGCGTCCATCACAGCATGTCAACAACAGCTGGAGCTGAGTAAAGGCCAATCATGTATGCAGATCAGGGGTGGGAAGGTCAATGCGCCACAATCCCTACAACTTCCTTTTATGTCCGTAGCACTGAACCAAAGATCCAGCGTCGTTAACCATCCTTCTTTCACTATGATCATTTTTTAATACTCGCCTCCATTTACTCATTTATTTGTCTGGTTTCTAGGGGCATGTTAGTTTGTGATCTCTTATTTCCAAGTTGGGAAGAGGGGAAGAAGCCTCCGTGTCCTGAAATATCTTCCATATCAAGTGCAGCACTGGGTACTTTACGTGTGGTATCTCTTTGAGTTACAAAACCTGGGTCCAACTCTTGGATACATCACTCATTGTCTTCTTGACCATGGGCAAGTCACTTCTGGGTCTTAGTTTTTTTCCCATTTGAAAAAGAGAAAGTCTGACTGGGCACAGCACAGGGGCTCACACCTGTAATCCCAGCACTTTGGGAGGCCGAGACAGATCACTTGTGGTCAGGAATTTGAGAACAACCTGGGCAACATGTTGAAACCCCATCTCTGCTAAAAATACAAAAATTAGTTGCATATGGTGGTGCACACCTGTAATCCCAGCTACTTGGGAAACTGAGGCAGGAGAATCGCTTGAACTCCGGAGGGGGAGGTTGCAGTGAGTCAAGATCACGCCACTGCACTCCAGCCTGGGCAACAGAGCAAGATTCTGTCTAAAAAAACAAAGAAGAAAAAGAGGAAGTCTGAAGTCTGATTTGATGGTTTCTGAGGTCTTTTCCACCTCTGACACTCTCCCATTCCAGATTCTCTGCTCCTCAGGGGCAGGGCCATGACTTACTCAGTGTGCAGCTGGTCATTGCACTATGCACAACACCTGAAGCTCAGTTGCTCAATGAATAACTGATGAATGAATGAGTACATGATAATATAAACTGAAAATCTGTGGACAGATCTCAAGGGATCTGTAAACTTAGTTGGGGAACAATTGTATCTCTATTTTCACTAAATTCCAAATTAAATTTAGCATTCTATTTCATTATGAATATAGGCTACAAGTCATTATATTCGAAAAGATGAGAAATGTTGGGAAGGTATCGGATTAAGAAAGATAAGAAGAGAACTAAAAAATTTTGAGTACCTACCATTTTCCAGGACTTGAGCTAAGTTACTTAAGTACCTTTTCTTGTCTCAGTGGAAGTGTTGAAGCTCCAGCCCAGCAGCTGTACCTGGTTCTCATGAGGCCTTGGACATTTGTTTATTGTCACACTCCCATGTCAGTTCTGCTTTCTTTGTGAAACTGTTGATTTTAGCCCTTATGATGCCCCAACCATCACCAAGAGCTAGTCATGTGACCCAAATGATGTCAATTAGATTCTCAACTGGGAACTGAAGATTGATCCAGGAAAGTTAGACTCCTAGCATCCCTGTAAAAAATGGCTTCACTTTTTTAAGTTTGAATGTGTTTCTGTTACTTGAAGCTAAAGAACCCTGACAGGTAAGTCTGAATAAGTACACAAACTGGTGGTATAGGTTTTACCAAGCTCTATTTCCTAAAGGAACAAATGGATTATTCTATGTTTCCTTTATCTTAATGCACTGTGGATAGCACAAAAGGAGGCAGCTGAGATCTTAGGGCAAAAGTATGCTCCAGAACCAGACGAGGAAGCAGCTGCTCTGTGTTTGGACTCTGCTTATACAAGAGGTGTAATCGATTTCTGCCCTTGCCAACAGGCCAGACCATCCATCCACCTCACTGCAGTCTTAAAAGAACAAACAGAAGCATCCCTGAGAGTCCTCATGAATCAACTCCTTCTTGAAACTGACTCTCACATCACTCTCTCTTTCTCCAGGCTATCATTTCCCTCAGGAGTTTGGCCCTAGGAAAAAGAGAAGCAGGGGTTTACAGTTACATATTAGGAGGGCTTCTGAGTTTCAGAAAGAAATCACTCTCCTTGGTTTCTTCTGCTGTCTAAGAATGCAGGCAAGTTTCCTCAGGTCTTTTGGAGCAGGCAGAACAGGTAAGGAGTGCCTTAGTGGTTTTGCTCATGAGAACAACTGGCAGTTAACAGGTTCCATCCACATCTGGGTTTAGTGTAGAGAGAATAGGAGATCTGAAAGGTCGCTTTTGCTTTGGGAAGAAATAACTTGAGTAGTATTTTTCCATTGTAAATGAACTTTCTTTTTTCTTGGCTTGATGAATGCTGTTTCTCTTTATGGTCCTTTCATGTGTAATTCAAATGTTGCTGGGGAAAAATCCAAGGGAAAGGCTGGCTACCTGGAAGTGTACTATCCTTCTACAACACACACACATACACACGGGTTTGATTTATAAGATAACACTTTTCTGAAACACATAGCCAAACTTTTTTTGAGAAAGACTGAAATCCCTAGGTTTTAGAAATAACACAAAGGTTTTTTAAACAGATGAAATGGAAGCCCAAAGGGGTATGGAAACAGGATATAGATGCTAGTGAATAGGAGTTCCAATACTCACACTGGGGCAAAACCTGTGGTTTGAACATATGTGAGGCAGTGAATTGTATGACGAATTTGAACATGATATGCCCTTTGAAGCATATACCTATGAAAACAGGCTACAGAAGTTCCCCATAACCCAGATAAGTAGAAGGCAGCTTGCTCCATATCTGAAGGCTCTGGGTAGAAGCTGAAGCTCCAAGCCTATGCCTTACGTGATGTAGGGCATGAATTTTTACTAGCCACCAAGTGTGTAAATTGCAGACATAAAGGATCAATAGAATTCTTGGGACTTCAGCAAAGTATCTCTGTAAGATACTTTAAAAAACTATGGCATGTGGGACTTCTCAGAAAAAAAATCTAATTAATATGTATTCACAATAATAAATTACAAACCACACAAGGAATTGAATCACCATGAGGTAAAGCAGATATGATAAATAAGATAATTTGCACTCAAACAGTTAGAAATATTAAAACCATTTGGGACCACGAAAAGAATTTGTTTAAAATGGTTAAAGTAATGAAAAAACTGGGTAATA
Source organism: Piliocolobus tephrosceles (assembly GCF_002776525.5). Lineage (NCBI taxonomy): Eukaryota > Metazoa > Chordata > Mammalia > Primates > Cercopithecidae > Piliocolobus > Piliocolobus tephrosceles. The sequence continues at coordinate 89,813,435 of NC_045439.1, read as the reverse complement.
CATAAAAGAAAAGTACATATAAAAATAGAAACTACTTAAATAAAACAATACAATATTTAAAATGAAAAACGCAGTGGATGGGTTAAAAAGCAGTTTAAACACATTTAAAAAGCATTAGTAAACTGGAAGGTAGAGCTGAGTAACCCACCCACAATATAACACAGGATTTAGAGATGGAAAATATGAGATGTGAAAGAAGGAGAAGATTTACGTATATCTAATAGGAAGGGAGGACAGAGTAGAGGGCATATTTGAAAAATAGTAGGTGAGAAGTTTCCAACATTGTTAAGGACATAATTCTGTTAATTGTGGAAGTACATTGAGTATAGAGCAAGACTAATTTCATAAGTAGATATAGCATAATGAGCTGATAGAGTAATAACAATAAAGACAACATCTTTTTAAAAAAAATCATAAAATGAAACAAAGCAAAGCAAATTAGAATGTAATTCTAATTACACTGATGTAATTAGAATGACTGTTTTTTTCAGCAATATTAGAGACCAAAAGATTAAAGATTAGCTTCGCTTCAAAGTACTGAGGGAAAGTAACTAACAACTTACAATTTCATACCTAGGTGAATTATTATTTTGGAGAGAGAAGATAAGAAAAAACTTCCAGGCACAGAATAAGAGTTCATTACTTATAGATAATTACTGCAACAACTGCTAAATAATGTAATATATTTCAGTAAGAAACACACTGGATATAAAAGAATGTTTGGAATACAAGAAGCTGTAGTGAGCAAATAAGTAATAGTAAATCTGCACAACCATTTATTGTCAAAACAATCGTAACAATAAAGACAAATTTTTGGAAGGCCAAAAACAAGCTGGAACTAAAATAATATAAAATTGTGGTATATATAGTGTGGTAGCCACTAGCTATATGTGATTACTGAGTACCTGAAACATAGCTAGTACATCTGATGAACCAAATTTTTTATTTTTTAATTTTATTTTGATTAATTTTAACTTTAAACCAGTATAAAACTTTTTTATTAAACACAATTTTATTGTTTTCATAGGACTACACTTCATATTAACGACTATATTATGTAAGATACTATTTTTTTATTATAGTAGGCATATTGGGTACATGCCTTGTTTCCAATATAAACACAAAGCACACAAATTGACCTAGTCAGATCACTTAAACCCATCATCTATCTAGTCAGTATCAATGAACTGATTCAGTTTGAATAAGCTGTTTTCTCTGCATGGATACAATCTTGTAACATGCTTGATTGTTTTGTACAAATTACATGAGTTATAGCATTTGAGTTTGTAACTTTGGCCACCTATAAAATGTCTTGGATTCTTGAACAAAAACTAAAGCCATTTTTGGATGGAGAGATGGTGAAATAAATTATTGCTTATTGTTATGGTAATTTTGGTAGAAAATTATGAAAAAAGACTGAAAATTATTTTTTTACAAAAAGGGAAAGATTTTCAATTAAGCCACCAATTTTCCACAGGACACAAGGCTTTTATAATAATAGCAAAAATAAATTGAATCAAAGCTTGAAAATTGCCAGCTTTTTTAGCTTTAGGTGAATTGTGCAATAGGAGATGTTATTCAATTACTGCTTTATGTGAGTTTGATCTCAAAGAACTTCCAAATTTATAAAGAAAGGTCAATACATGGCCTAAAATATCAAACTTGTGGCATAGATATTCTTGAGAATTTTAATTTGTCAAAGAATTTTACATAGATATAAATTGCTCTAGCTATGTAAAATAAAATAAAAATCCATTGAAATTTCAAAATGAGACCATGTTTTCTGTACTGCTTCATTATCATGTACGATATATTATTGCAAATATTTGTGCTTGGTTTCCTGAAGCAGACTCTATAAAAGTGTCATGCGTACAGTTGCCAAAAGCGTTTGGTATACTTATATGAATGTTATGAATTATCACTGTTTTTTAAAACTGCTGTAAGAAATGGAAATGAATTTAATGATAGTTTATTTTTTGACAATTTTCACTTGTTAAAACACAGCAGAATTTACAAATATTTAACTCCAATTCAAGATTTTCTTAAAGCAGAAAGAGTGCTTTCTAAATATTTAATAATCAAAGACAAAAATGGCAGTAATTTATACTTTTTCACTGATATCACACTATATATAAATGAATTAAATTTGAAGTGCCAAAGAAAGGAAAATCTATAAAAATTAGAGAGGTATGGGGATCAAGTTAAAATAGAAACTTTTTATAATACAAACCAATAATAATAATTTTATACATTTTTCTAATATGTATTAATGCACATGCCAGCATTACATAAATTGGCTGCAAAACTACAAGATAAATTGTAAGAATATTTTATTAATATTAATAAATTTATAATTGGCTTTTAATTTATACAGTACCCTTTTTGAATTACATGCTAATAATAGCGTGTTAAAACAAGAGTTAGTGAGTTTATTTAACCTGAACAGATGTAGTTTGGGAACAGATAGGCTTTTACTTCAAATACAAATTATTCTAGAAAATATTGAACAACTTTTGTCAATGTGGATACAAATGTTACAAAAGTTATCTTTTGAAACAACTGGTGTGTCAAAGAGAATATGGCATGGGAAATCTAAAAATATCTTGATACAAATGAAAACAAAAACACAACACACTAAAACTTATAGAATGCAGTAAAAAGTGGCCAAGAGGAAATTCATCAAAAACGTACATTAAAAAAGAAAAAAAAAATCTAAAATCAATAACCTAACTTTACACCCTAAAAAACTAGGAAAAGGAAAACAAACAAAACCCAAAGCTGGAAAGGAGAAGGAAATAATTTAAAATAAAGCAAAGATAAACAAATTAGACACTACACAAACAGTAGAGAAAATTCTCAAAACCGAGAGTTGATTTTTTAAAACTATCAACAAAATTGACAAATCATTAGCTAGATTAAGGAAAAAAGATGGAAGATTCTAATAACTAAAATCAGAAATAAAAGAGGGGACAGTACAACCAGTTTCACAGAAATAAAAGGAATATAGAGAATACTATGAACAACTGTTTGCCAAAAAATTGGATAACCTAAATGAAATGAATAAATTTCTAGAAACACACACCCATCAAGACTGAATCATGAAGAAATGGAAAATCTGAACAGAACTCTAACTAGTAAAGAGCTTGAGTCAGTAATAAAAAAAAAAAAAAAAAAAAAAAAAAAAAAAAAAAAAACCTTCCAAAAAAGAATAGTTCAGGACCAGATGGCATCACTGGAGATTTTTACCAAGCATGTAAAGAATTAAAACCGATTATCCACAAACTCTTCCAAAAATTGAAGAGAGCATTTTCAAACTCATCCTGTAAGGCTAGCATTATTCTGATACCAAAGTCAGACAGAGACTACAAGAAAAGAAAACCACAGACCAACATCCCTGATAAATAGTGATGTAAAAACCCTCAACAAAATACTATCAAACAGAATTTGACACATTAAAATGATTATACACCATGACCAAGTGGGATTTGATCATGGAATGAAAGAGTGGTTCAACATAGAAAAATCAATCAAGTAATACACCTAATTAACAGAATGAAGGGAAAAAAACCACAAGATCAAAAAAAAAAAAAAAAAATGGACAAAACACCCTTTCATCATAAAAACACTCAACAAACCAACAACAAAAGGAAACTAGCTCAGCATGATAAAGTCATTTCTGAAAAGCCCACAGTTAACATTATACTCAAGGTGAAGAATTTAAAGTGTTTCTTACAAGATCAGGGACAAGGCAAGGATGCCCACTGTCACCACTACTATTCAGTAGAGTACTGGAAATCCTAAGCAGAGTATACAAACAAGAAACAGAGATAAAAGCCATCCAAATTTGAAAAGAAGAAAAATTATCTATGTTTGCAGATGACATAACTGTATATGCAAAGAACTCTATAAAGAATCTATAAAAATTGTTAACAACTAATAAACAATTTTAGCAAAGTTTCAGGATACAACATCAACACACAAAAATTGGTTGCAATTCCATACACTAACAGTTATCAATCCAGAAAGGAAAATATGAAAACAATCATATCCAGTATAGCACCAGGAATAACCTAATCAAGGTGATGAAAGACCTTTTTACTGAAAACTACAAAACACTGCTAAGAAACAAATCAAGGAAGATACAAATAAATCAAAAGACATCTCTAAAGTCTTTTCTAATGGATTGGAAGACTCAATGTCCTTAAAATGTCCATATTACCCAAAGCCATCTACAGATTTAATGCAATCTCTATCAAAATCTTAATGGCATTTTTTTTTTTTTTTCAGAAAGGAGAAAAAATGCTGAAATTCATACAGAATCTCAAGGGACCTCAAATAGCCAAAACAATTTTGAAAAAAAAAAGAACAAAGTTGGAGGCCTCACAATTCCTAATTTCAAAACATACCACAAAGCAACAGTAATTGAGACAATGCAGTACTGGCTAAAGACAGATGTGTAGACCAATGAAACAGAACAGAGAGCTCAGAAGTAAACTCTTGTATATGTTGCCAATTTTTTTTTATGTAATAGAGAAAAAGCAATCTCTGCAACAAATGGTGTTGGGAAAACTGGATATCCACATGCAAAAAAAAAAAATGAAGTTGGATCCTTACCTTATGCGATATATAAAAATTAACTATTAACAAAAATCGAGCAATGGCCTAACTGTAAGAGATAAAACCATATAGTTCTCAGAAGAAAACGCAGGGGAAGAGCTTAATGACATTGGATTTGGCAATGATTTCTTGATACAACACTAGAAGCACAGGCAACAAAGGTAAAAAGATAAATTGTGCTATATCAAAATTTAAAAATTCTGTGCATCAAAGGATATAATCAACAGAGTGAAAAGGCAACCTATGGAATGGGAGAAAGTATTTGCAAATCATAAATCTGATTGGGGGCTAACATCCAGGATATGTAAAGAAGTTTTACAACTCAATGATAGAAAACAACCCAATTTAAAAATGGGTAAAGAATTTGAACGAATATTTCTCCAAAGAGGATATACAGATGGCCAAAAAGTGAAAAGATGAAATACGAATATGAAAAGATACTCAATATCACTAATAATTAGGGAAATGCAAATCAAAACCACAATAAGGTATCACCTCATACCCATTAGAATGATAAAAACCAGAAAGTAACAAGTGTTGGTAAGGATGTGGAGAAATTGGAGCCCTTGTACTCTGCTGATGAGATTGTAAAATGATGCAGCGGCTATAAAAAACAGGCCCTCACAAAATTTAAAATAGAACTTCGGTATGATCCAGTAATCCCACTTCTGGGTATGCATCCAAAAGAATTAAAAGCAGGTAAAGAAATATTTGTACACTCGTGTTCATAGCAGCATTATTCACAACAGCCAATAGGTGGAAGCAACTCAATGATGTCCATCAACAGAAAAATGGACAAATGGTGATATATATGCAAACCATGACAATGGAATATTATGTAGCCTTAAAAAGAACATTCTGGTACATGTTACAACACAGGTGAACCTTGAAGACATGCTAAATGAAATAACAGTCACAAAAAGACAAATACCGTAGTTTTCACTTATATGAGGTATCTAGAATAGTCAAATGCATAGAAATAGAAAGGAGAATGGTAGTTGCTAAGGGCTGAGGGGAGGGGAATAGGCAATTGTTTAATGGGTATAGAGTTTCAGTTTTTGCAAGATGAAAAAGTTTTTGAGATTGGTTGCACAACAACGTGAATATATTTAGCACTACTGAACTATACACTTAAAATAGTTAAGATGATGAATTTTGCTTTGTTTCAATTGTAAATTTTATAAAATCTAAATACAGATGAAGTATTTCTGATAATTTTTTTTTTTTTTTTTTGATACCGGGTCTGACTTTTGCCCAGGTTGGAGTGCAGTGACACGATCTTAGCTCACTGCAACCTCCATCTTTCAGGCTCTAGCCACCCACCCACCCATCTTAGCCTCTTGAATAGCTGGGATTACAGGTGCACACCACCATGCTTGGCTAATTTTTTAAAATTATTATTTGTAGAGACAGTGTTTCAGCATGTTGCCCAGGCTGGTCTTGAACTCCTGAGCTCAAGCGAGCCCCCCTGCATCAGCTTTCCAAAGTGCGGGAATTATAGGCATGAGCCATAGCACCTGGCTCTGGTAAAGTATTGTCTGAAATGAGGTGCGCTATAACATCCACATGAGATTTCAAAAAGTATTAAAAAGTATGTATAATATCACATTAATTATTTTTATATTGGTTACATGTTGAAGTAATGATCTTTTGGATATATTGGTTAGTTAAAATACATTATTAAAAATAATTTCAACTGTTTATTTTTATTTTTATATATATGCTATCAAAAAATATAAAAGTATGTATGTGGCTTACAGAATATTTCTGTCAAACTATTATTTTTCTTTCTTCTTTCTAAATTTTTGTGGGTACATAGTAGGTGTGTATATTTACGGGGTATGTGAGATGTTTTGATACCAGCATGCAGTGTGAAATAAGCACATCAGGGAGAATGAGGTACCAAATTATCCTCATTTGTCAGATAATTTCAAAGAACAATTGACTGTAAGATGAGAGAAAAGTGATAGAAATTAAAGTATTGTAAGAGTTTTGCAGTGTTTGAGATGGGGGAAGAGGTATTAATTAACTTTAAATTTCTCTTAGCTTTATATCCATCCTAAAAGTTGAATATATAATTTCAAAATTAAAAGTTGAATATATAATTTCAGAAAGACTATATAATGTCTTTATTCTACTTCTGTCCCCTCTGTGAGAACACAAGTAGAATAAGTAGAATAAAGACATTATGTATTCTTTTTGTGACATTGTGTCCAGAGAGGACACTAGTAGAATAATGAAAACTCAATAAGCTCAATTCAAGATACAAAAAAGAAAGAAAAATAAAACTCAAACAGCCCAATGGAAGAGAGAAAAGGAAAATATAAAAAACTGAGGAAAAGTCTGATAGAAAATACAAAATAGGAAAGTGTAATTCCAAATATATCATTAATTGTAACAAATACAGAACAGTTACATTTATCTGTTAGACGATACAGATTCTCAGACTAGACTAAAAATAAATTTTTAAATGCAGCAATGTGCTGTTTACAAGAGACACACCTATAAAGTGTAAGGACAGAGAGAAGTTCAATATAATTTTCTAGACAAATATTAGTCAAACAAAAGCCAGTATAGCAATATCCTTATATTAGGGTTCTTGGCTGTGAGCAATAGAAGACTTTCTAGTTATTTAGGCAAAAGCATATTCATTAGAGGATATTAGCAGCTCATGGAATCTACAGTAGGCCAGAGAGTTAAGTTTGTACACCTAGCAGTCAGGAATAGCACTCAATTGTATTTGGAAGTCATGACAACCCTGTACAGTTCAAGCCATTGAAATTCTGGATCAGATAGGAGAAAGTCTTCCACTGTTCTACTGCATAATTTCTAGAAAAATAGATATTTGGCTCCACTATTGTTTTACATCCCTCACTTTCTAAGTGAAGTCTAGTGGGCACATTTGATTATCAGAGCATGGGCCATAAAGGAGGCTGGGCAGGAGTGGAGGGAAGAACCCAGGATGCTACTTAGAAGGTGCTACTTGGGAGAACCCAGGATGCTACTGGGTTAGAGAGAGCTCAGAAGGTTGATAATTCCTCCAGATAACAGAAGGCTGTTCAGAAGTGTCAGGAGATTCAGAAAACCTGATAATAATAAATAATCTATGAAAATGTAATCTAAAAACTCATGCTGAATAGCCATAAGACTTATATATTTATAATTTATTTTTAGTAATAAATATAAAATATTTGCAAGACATTAATAAAGGAAGTTACAAAGTTTTATTGAAGGATGTCAAGGAAAATTCAAATAGAAAGATAAATGAGGAGATAAATGAGAAGGGTGAATATTTTAAATTGTCCTTCAACTATTATAAATGTATTGAAATTTCAATGAAATTATTATGGGCTTTTTAATTAAACTTAAGAATCTGATTCAAAAAGTAGACTTAGAGGTCAAGAATAGCTAAGAAAATTTTGAAGAGATATAGGAGGAGTATCTTGTCCTACCAGGTATCAAACCTGTTCTACAGATACGACAATTTGGTATTGTTTCCAGGAATGCACAAAATAAAGACCCCACTTGGTGTATGGTAGAAATTGTCATTCAAATATGAAGGGAAGGGATGGATTTATTTAATTAGTAGTTCTCAAACAATTGGTCATCCCCATAGGGAAAAACAATTCCTAACTCATGCTGTAAACTCCAGATGAACTAATGGTACAATATGAAGAGCTAAATTTTAAAAGTTTTACAAGAAAATTTAAGAGACATCTTCATTGTGTCAGGGTAGGGAAAGATTTCTTAAATAATATGCAGAAGCACAAACCGTAAAGGAAAAGATTGATGAATTTGAATACATAAAAAAAGAAAGTTTTATATGATAGAAGAAACTATAAACAAGGTGAAAACACAAACCATAGCCTGGGAAAATATTCTCCCAAGTAGTAACTTATACCTTTACTAACAAAAGATCAATATTCAGAATATGTAAGGAATTAACCTATACAAATCAATATATAAAAAGATAAACAAGCCGATATAGAAATGAGCAAAGCAGTAATAGGAAATTCATCGAAGATACCCAAATGGCCAATACGCAAAAAGATGCACAATCCCACTAGTAATTAGGGAAATGCAAAATTAACCTATGAGATACTCATCTGTACCATTTTTAGCGATTAGATTGTTTAAAATTTTAGAAGACCAATAATGAGGAAAGTTATGTAGAATCTAGAACTTTCCCATACCATTGGTATGATTGTAAAACGTTTTGGTCACTTCAAAGAACAGATTAACAATATCATTCTGGCCTTGATGAAGTCACAGGGACTGGATTTACCTCTGGCCTGAAATGACTGAAAACAAGAAACAAAATATAGGAAACCTATATTTTGTATAGGCAAATATAGGCACACAGACATTAGGCAGCACAAGACCAAGACCATGATCTCTGAGAGACAGAAAACAAAGAAGGCAAGTCCTACAATCACTCCAGCTTACTACCTTGAGAACTTACATATCCCCCTCATGCATAGTCCAGGGCACTCTTGAGTTGTGTCAAAGAGATGGAGTTTGGAGTCTACGGAGAGCAAGAGGGCTACAGTTGACAGGAAATAGCATAGGAGGGGAAAGCTACAAAGAGCAAGAGAGCTTGAGGGATGTGGAGAGATTTCCCCTTGAGTCTTCAGCTGAAGGTGCTCAGTGCATTTACTTAAGGAAACTACTCAAGTAATTCTATTGGAGAAAACAATGGAAATAATTAGTGGGTGCAATCTCTGGAACTCACACAAGACAGAGAATGGTTTGTGTCACCAGCCGAGTGGGAAAATCTCGTAATTCACAGGGTGTCAGGGAGAGTAATCAGAAGTAATCAATGGTGGGAAAACATTAGCCCTGGACTAAAGACTGCTCTGATTCCATCTAATAAAGCTTAAAAGTGAGTCTCAAAAGGATAAAATGTTTCCAAGTACCTTAGTTGCATCCCAGGACAGAGCTCAAGAATATTTATGGGAAGTAAAAATATCTACTGAAGTCACAGTTGTGAACAGCCAGCAGCTCCACTGGTAGGCATCTAATTCTTGCATGCACACATGGAACTGTGCACTGATTTATTGCAGTAGTTGTGAAAAATCAGAAGGAACTCAAGGGTCTATCAATAGAGGGATGCATAATTAAATTGAAGTGTATTCATACAATGAGATATTATACCTCATTAACAATGAACTGAATCTATATAAGTCAACATACTCAAATCTCAGAACATACTGTTGAGTTAAAAAAAAAACAAGTTAAAAGGATATGTGCAGATGATATATTTATGTATATTTATAAAATGCTTTAAAACAATCACATAAATTGTTTATGGATACACACGTATGTTAGAAAATACATAAACATATGCATTACTTATAATAGCTAAAATATATAAGGGCCTGTTGAACGTTAATTTGAAATGTGATAGTGTTGAGAGAGGGGCATTTAAGAGACAATTGGGTCATGAGGGCTCTACCCTAATGAGTGGATTATCATGAATTAATGGGTTAATGTAATAACGGATTATCATGGGAGTGGGACTGGTAGCTTTATAAGAAGGGGGAGAGTAACCCAAGCTAGCATGCCCAGCCCCTCACCATGTGATGCACTGCACTGCCTTGGTACTCTGCAGGGAGTCCCCATCAGCAAGAAGGTGCTCACCAGATGCACCTCCTCAATCTTGGATTTTCCAGCCTCCAGACTGGAAGAAATAAATTTTGTTTCTTATAAACTATCTAGTTTCAGGTATTATTTTATAAGCAACAGAAAATGAACTAAGATAGTGTCTCTATGTGCCAAGTGTTATTTAAGGGACTTAAATGTATTATCTCATGTAATCCTCCCAACTTTATTTTACAGGTGCTGAAACTGAGGCACAGAGCCAGTAAGTAGAGGAGCTGGGATTCAAACATTTATTTCTGGCCCCAGAGTCCTGTTATCAGACTCTATTAAACTCATATATTAGAATGTTACCTACCCACTTTAGGATTAAATTAGGGGATTACTTCTGGATATAGGGTGAGGGCAGCCTAGGGATAGAGGTAGCTGTAATTTTTATTCCTTTCAGAAACAAAATCACAGAGCAAATCTGCCAATGGATTAATATTGGTTAAATCTGGGTGGTGAATTCTTAAGTATAACTTGATTTTCTATTCTTTTTATTATGTTTAAATTATTTTACATTGAAATTTCTTAATTTAAAAAATCTTTACAGAGGAGGTGTGAAATTATGTATCTTGGCCACAGAAGCCTCCTGGGGGAAACAAAGAACAGCAGACCTGACTCCTTTCTCCTTCTAAATTAAAGATTTCTCTGGTGGATTGTGGGTGTTCATATTAAGGGCAACTTGAAGGACACTAGTAAGACCCTTCTCTTTATGTCTCCAACCTCATTCCTGGAGATTACGTCAGAAATACGGGAAGAATGGAGTGGAAGAGTCAGAACTAATGCCCCAAACTTGGTGTACCTATCAAGAGAGATGCAAGAGGACCATTTTCATGGCCGCAGCTGTGGCCATCACCCTGGAGAGAAAGGTCCTTTTTTCTTCTCCCAATACCCCTGGAGGAACTGCTTCTGGACCAGCCATGATAGTTCCCCACCACTCCTCACAGCCATGGACACTGCCATTTTCTGCAAGGGCACTGTGAGGCCAGGGCAGCAGCTAGGAAGTCTTGCTGGTGACGAGGCTGCATTCTCTGGGTCACTCTCTGCATGGATGGCCTTTAGGCTGAGTCCATAGGGTTTAAGTCTTATTATAGGAAGTAGGGACCCCAGTGAAGCGAGAAGGACATTTTCACATTAGCTAAGCTGAGCCCTTTAAATCATTTTTTTTTTTTTAGGTGACTTGATTTTTTTTGCAGCTCCAGCTGGTGAGGTGGGATGTCTTGTTTCTATGTATGGTCAGGGGAGTCTGTGAGGTAGCAATGCATGCTAAGGGTCAAATATTGCCCCTGGAAGTTAGACTGAGATCTGAACAGAGTAATTCTGCCCCAGACAAGGTCTGCGGATGAAGACCTGTCTGATAGTTCACTTGATAACTATTTATTGAGCCTTTACTATGTGTACTTTTGTATTGATTCTCTAAATTTCTCAGTTCCTAGGGGGCAAGAATGGTTGGGGAAGGGTGAAAGCCTGAAGAGGGAAGTAGGTGATGCCTTACAAACAGCTATGCTTGATATGCTAAACGGTTTAAGCCTGGTGGTTATGGAGAATTGGCCTCACTATTTTCACCTGATATATGGTGACTGGTGCCGGAGAGGTCACAGGTGGAGGCAAAAGTCTAACAGATTAAGGGGAAGAGAACTGGGAGCAGCAGCCTCTTTGCCACTTTTTAGACCATGCCATGATGGCAGCCACAGAGTTGGCTGCCATTTTGTGGCATTTAGTTTGGAAATGTCCATGGAGAAATTTCCCACATTGGGGAGGCTGTTGGACAGATGACTTTCAAGGTGGCAGTCAACATTATACAGCACCTACCAATTGCAGGCCCCATGCTCATATATGAACAACACTTGGATCCTTTCAGGCAAAAATCTCACTATCTAGTGGAGCTGCCACAATCTAGCTAGCCAGCTCAGTGCCTTCTAGTTCTAAGATTCTGTGATAGGGATGGCTCTAGCTGAGTCTCAAGAAGTTACAAACTATTACCAGTTGAGAGAGAGAAAGCAGGAAAATCATTATCTGATTTGTCTATCCTGCAAGAAAGCACTCTTGGGTGAGTGTGGAAACCTATGTATAAATATTGACTCAAGGTGGGGAAGAGGGTGTTGAGGCAGTCTTGCAGGAGTTTGTTCCTTGGGATTCCTGCCTGTGTCTGCCAAGATTTGGAGGCTAAAAGTGGTTTACCTATGTGAGTTTCTTTATAAGCATTTTTTCTTTGACTGAAGAAGGGGAGTAGGCCTTATCTGTTTCAACAGATAAGGACATGGGAGAAGGAGGGATAATACTTGACTTCCAATCTGGCCACTTTGTAATGGGGACTCCTAGTGGTGACTATGAGAGGCATTCTCCTCAGAAATGTTCTGGAAGTTGAGGTACAGGGTGTGCCACTTTGGCATCTTAGAGGTTTTGTGTTCCAGGTGGCACAGCATTTTTCTGGAAGAGTAAAGATGGTAGCTGGGGCAGAAAACTGGTGGGAGAAGGTGGGAGCACTGAGCAGGAAGAGGCTGATCTTGAACACAAGGAGGCCCCTCCACCCTACCCCGCCAGGCACCCACAAACACCCTGTGTGGGGCAGGAGGTCTTCAGAGGGGCCTGCGGTCCTGGGGTTAAGCTGAAGGCTGCTGTGGAGTGTCCACACTTCTCCTGTTTCCCCATGTGTCTCCACAGGCTGGATGGCCCAGGTCTGCATGAAGAACAATTCTGTGGCAAAAGAATAACAGGTGTCCAGAGAGAATCTAGGTTTTTCCTCTTTGCCAAACTGGAATAAAGGGCATCTCCAGAATCGCCTTCCACTGAAGAGTTACATTCTATGACAGGATCTACTCTGAGCTTGAAGAATCTAGAGATCTGAGATACCCTCTTCTAAGACTGTTTGCCGTTTTTCTGGCCAAAGTTATCCAGAAGCACAGCAAACAAACTTTGGAGCCAAAGGAACCTGACTTCAAATCCCAGCAACATCTTTTCCTAGGTGTGTGGCTTTGGGCAAAGCTTTTACCTTATCTGAGCCTCAGTTTCCTCATCCAAAAAGTGGGGATGTCCTGATCACAGTACTGAGGTAAGGATCAAATGAGATGATGTATATAGAATATGCAGTCCAGGGGCTGGCACACAGTGAGTGCTTAATAAGTGCTGATTCCCTTTCTGTTCCTTTCACTTAGTTGGAGAAAAACAACCACATCAGCTAAAGGCAGGACTGGAATAGAACTTACACCCTATGTTCTCGGTCGGGCATGGGCCCCAGATTTCAGGCTCCCCTGATGTAGGTCAGCAGCTGGGCCTGACCCCGTACCCACTCCACAGCTGCACAATGCCCAGGCATCTTCTGGAGCCTTGGAGCCCTTTGATTTTCCTTGGATTCCCAAATGGCTGTTTTCAGACAGGCCTCCTCCCAGCCAGCTGCCCCCAGGGCTGGCAGTGGTGAAGCCTGCATTTGTCAAGTGACAGCTTTAATGAAAAACGAGGCACAGACTCACATGCATTAGGAAGTAGCTGAGGTTTCTCAGCCACATCACACTACAAAAACCAGTTCTGTGCAGCCAAGCTCGCTGAGATTGATTTCCTTGAACCCTTTATCTCACTCTGATATTTTATCTCAGAAAGTCAATACTGTGGGTATTGCCATCTAAACAGGACTGTCTCCTGTCCACATATTGTTGGATGGGAGTCTGGAAAATTTTTCCCAACCAGTCATTTATTTGTTCATCAGAAGCCAGCTTCTTTGTTGCTTTGATGCAAGAAAGACTAAGCTTGGTGAGCCAGCCAGCCTTGCATGCAGCTGACAACAAGATGTATACAGATCCCAGCAGGAGATCAACTGTGGGCCCCAAGAGCTGTCTGTTGACGGAAACAACAGGAAAGTCAAATCTTCATGCATTACTCTCCTATAGTACTTAAGGTGGCTTGAGAGGCAGACAAAGTGTTCAGGTGTAGTTTGAGGGATGCTGGAATGGGGCAAGGTAATTTTACACCTTCCTGGAGGCTGCACAGGTGTGGATTTGAAGCCAGCTTGGATTTTCTTAACTTTGCCTTTGGTCACCCAGAGGAGTCAGATCCCAAGAAAACAAGTCATGTTAACCCATGGGAAGTCAAGTATAGATGAACTATGCTTTATTAATTTGTTATTGGAGGTCCAGGACCAGTGATGGGGGTAGGTGTGTTCAGAAGGTAAATTACAAATCAGAAGGATGCTTAGTGAGTGCAGAGTTAGGGCAAAAAGCAAAGACAGCAGGATCTTCTTGTGAAATTGTTTGTCCTTCCTTCTTTCATCCCTCCATCCCTTCTTCCTTTCTTTCTTCCTTCTCTCCTCTCTCCATTCAGAAATAAATGAGCCTTTTTATCATGTGCCTAGTCCTTGCCGGCTCTGGAAATATGCAGATCCCTGGAAGCTTGCGTACAATCTAATGGGGAGCCAGATAAGTCAACAGAGAATACAGAGCACAGGTGTTAGCAGTTGTGCCTTCACTTGTAAAGCAGGTGGGCTGAGAGGGCTACAGTGAGGGCTCACTGAGACAACGTCCATCAGGTTAGTGACAGCACAGTGCATGGCTCATAGCACTCAATAAATGTTGGCTACTGTTATTTTTATTCCTCATCTCCTTAGTGCTGGTGAACACACAGCAGAGGAGAGGTGAATGCTCTAGGAAGTCAGTGAAGATTTCCCATCCAGGAGCATGGGAGGATTAGTGGGCCTTCCCTGAGTGGAAAAGGGGCACGAGGGTCCCAGCCAGGAGGCCAGATGCTTGATACTGTGTTCAGGGAATGACAAGGGACATTGAGGTAGAGGAGGGAAAGGGGTACAGGACAGGAATAAGATAATACAGGGTCAGATTGTAAAGTGATAGCCTGGATGCTGAGGGAACAATGGAGGCTTTTAAACCGTGAAAGCATGACTGGATTTTTGGAAAGCTAGCAGTGATGATAGCACAGAACATGGATTAGATAAATTGTGAAAAGTCTCATTCAGGGCCCTTTTGATATGGCAATGTGTGAGAAGAGGAGGACCTACTGCAAGGTTGCATTACGAAGATGGAAAAGAGAGACTAGATTGGTGAGATACTGAGGAAGTAGAATTGGAGGAAAGTGATTACTGATTAAATTCTGGAGGGGAAGAAAAAAGGAATGGTTGAGTATATTCTTAGGGTATTTGGATGCATGATGGTCTCACTAGCCCAAGCTAGGCAGTGAGAGAGGAGGAAGAAGCATAGGAGGAGAGGGTGGTTTCAGTTGGGACAAGGGTGCAGGTGCTTGTGGGATATCCAGGTGGAGATGGGGTGAGGACTGGAGACACTACCTGGGGGCTTGTCAGTAGGGGCTACTGGAAGTCCTGGTCACTTAAGGAAATGTGCAGAGAAGGTGGATGGCAGACAAACAATTGGGTTGTTCAAGAAGAAGAGAATCCTGGCTAGGAATCTAAGGAAGGATTGATGCAAAGAGGGAGGGAAGGGGGACAAGAGGACAGGTGTGATCGCCTGTACCCAGGAGCACAAAGGGGCAAGTGGAATGAGAACTAAAAAGAGTCGACATTTGGTGTCTGCGGTGCTTTCAGACAAGCCCTCTTCCTGGATAGATATGAACAAGTACTAGTGACTCATCCAACTTTACTTTTCTAAAATTCCTTATTAGTCAACAGAAGTTTTGTTGACTACAGTATAGCTCCTTTGCTTGGCCCAATAGGTGTTTCAACAAAGAACAGTGAGATCTTACTATTTCCAGCCTGACAGTTTATCTTCCTTCAGGCCCGTTATTAAGATTTCAGAAGCTCCTCCATCTGTCCAGGAACACACTGATATCCCTTTAGGTGGATGGTTTCCATGGAAACTAATCTCTTTAATTTGTTAATCATTTCTCTCCGTGCTAATGTCAGCAAGTGACCAGTTCTCACCCTGTCTCCTCACTCTGGCTCTGATCCATATGCATTAGGATGTGGGTACTGGGGGACCTGGCCATCCGTGACTGTGAAGTTGGCCATCTCTTCTATACTATGTGTGGTTTTGCAGGGTAGAGAGAAAACAGTCTCTATCTAGACATCATCTAAGAGGGCAGTGCAGTTTGGTTTTAAATCCTTGCCATCCCACCTTTGGCACTTGGTATGTTTGTCAAGTTATGTAACTGCTCTAAACCACCATGTCTTCATCTATGAAGTGGAGATAAATCCTAAATCATAGGGCTACTGGGGGGATTAAATGAGGTGAGATATTAAAAGTAGGGCAACAATAGCTTGCAATTGCTGGTATTGTCATTATTACTGTTCTAGGAATGGTTAACTTTTGAAGGAGGCAGTTGATCTCATTCCCAGTGTCTTTCTGAGGTGCCCTGTTCTGTGACTTATTAAGGCTTTTACTTTGCAACAGGGAGGAGGAGGGAAACCCACATACATTTGCGTGGGGCTGTGATTATAAATACTATAAGGGATAATAAGCCTTGGACAGGTTTTTAAAGTGAACATGTAGCCTGGGCTCCGGTTTCCTGCTGTGGAAGAAGTGTCACAGTTTCCTGTAGGCTGCACCTTCCCCTCTGCCCCACCCAGGGACCTAGAGATTAGGCATCCTCCCTTCTCCCCACTTCTCTCTCTCCCTCCTTCCATCCCTCCTTCCTCTTTTCCCTTTCTCCTATACCCTCTCCCTTTCACGTGTCTGTTATAGAGAATGTAGGCAAATCACTGGCCCATTGTGCATGTTCAGTTGAGGAACATTGCACTTTTTTTTAACTGTTTCTTTTTGAGACTGAGCTGATTGACCATACTTCTTTAGCGAATTCTTTGGTCTTGTCTTTTGCCCAATTTACTTGATATTTAGGATGTTAGTTTTTTCTTGGTAATCGTTTTGTAGCTGTTGTAGTAAGAATATTTTCTGGCATATTTTTCAAAAATTTTCCATTTGCTTTTAAATGGGCAATATAAACATGTACAAAATGCAAAACATTCAAAAGGCTTCATAGTGAAACAAAAGGCTGTCTCCATTCCCTGGCCCCATCACCCATTGTCCCTCTCCAGAGGCTGCTACAGGCACACCTCAGAGATATTACAGATTTGCTTCCCAACACCACAATAAAGTAAATGTCATCATAAAGCAAGTCACATGAATTTTGTCATTTCCTAGTGCATGTAAAAGTTATGTTTACACTATACTGTAGTCTATCAAGTGTGCAATAACATTATATCTAAAAAATGTACATACATTAATTAAGAAATACTTTATTACTAAAATATGCTAATGATCATCTGAGCCTTTGGCAAGTCATAATCTCTTTTGTTGGCAGAGGGTTTTGCCTTGACATTGATGGCTACTGACTGATCAGGTTGGTGGTTGCTGAAGTTTGGGGTGTCTGTGGCAATTTCTTACAATAAGATAACACTGGCCAGGCGCGGTGGCTTACACCTGTAATCCCAGCACTTTGGGAGGCTGAGGCAGGTGGATTGCCTGAGGTTGAGAGTTCGAGACCAACTGGCCAGCATGGTGAAACCCTGTCTCTACTAAAAACACAAAAATTAGTCGGGCACGGTGGCTGGCGCCTGTAATCCGAGCTACTTGGGAAGTTTGAACCATGGAGGCAGAGGCTGCGGTGAGCCAAGATTGCACCATTTCACTCTAGCCTGGGCAACAAGAGTGAGACTCCATCTTCAAAAAAAAAAAAAAAAAAAAAAAAAAGATAACATGAATGTTTGCTACATCAATTGGCTCTTCCTTTATGAAAAACCTCTCTGTAGCACCCAATGCTGTTTGACAGCATTTTACCCAAAGTAGAACTTTCAAAATTAGACTCATTCCTCTCAACCCCTGCTGCAGCTTTATCAACTAAATCCTTTGCTGTGATTTCAGCAACGTTCACGGCATCTTCACCAAGAATAGGTTCCATCTCAACAAACCACTTTCTTTGCTCATTCATTTATTCATAAGAAGAAACTCCTCATTCATTTAAGTTGTATCATGAGATTGTAGCAATTCAGTCACATCTTCGGGCTCCACTTTTAATTCTAGTTTTCTTGCTGTTTCTACCACATGTGCAGTTATTACCTCCACTGAAGTCTTGAACCCTTCAAACTCATTCATGAGGGCTGGAATAAACTTCTTCAAAACTCCTGTTAATGTTGATATTTTGGTCTCCTCCCTTGAATTATGAATGTTCTTAATGACATTTATGGCATTAATTTATCTATGGCAGCTATATAGCCTTACAAAATATGTTTCTTAAATAATAAGACTTGAAAGTAGAAATTACTCATTGACCCATGGATTGTAGAATGGATATCATGTTAGCAGACATGAAAACAACATTGCTCTCCTTGCACATCTTCATCAGAGCTCTTGGGTGATCAGGTGCTTTGTCAATGAGCAGTAATATTTTGAAAGAAAACTCATTTTGAAGGCAGTAGGTCTCAACTGTGGGCTAAAAGTATTCAGTCAACCATGCTGTAAAACAGCTGTGCTGTCAGCCAGGCTTTGTTCTTCCATTTACAGAGCACAGACAGAGCAGGTTCAACCTGATTCTAAAGGGCCCTGGGATTTTCAGGATGGTAAATGAGCATTGGCTTCAACTTACAGTCACCAGCTACATACTCCTAACAAGAAAGGCAGCCTGTCCTTTGAAGCTTTGAAACTAGGCATTGAGTTCTCCTTGTAGCTATGAATGTCATCCTAGATGGCATCTTCTTCCAATATAAGGCTATTTCATCTACATTGAAAATTTGCTGTTTAGTGTAACCACCTTCATCAATGATATTGGGTAGATTTTCTAGATAACTTTCTGTAGCTTCTACATCAGCACTTGCTGCTTCACCTTGTACTTTTATGAAGACCGCTTCTTTCCTTAAACCTCACAGGCTAACCTCTGGTAACTGCCAACTTTTCTTCTGCAGTTTCCTTACCTATCTCAGCCTCCACAGAATTGAAGAGAGTTAGTGCTTTACTCTGGATTAGGCTTTGACTTGAGGGAATATTGTGGCTAGTTTTATCTATCTAAACTATTAGAAGTTTCTCCATAGCAGCAATAAGGCTGTTTCACTTTCTTATTGTGAGTGTTCACTGGAGTAGCACTTTTAATTTCCTTTAAAATCTTTTCCTTTGCATTCACAATTGATTAACTGTTAGACACAAGAGGTGTAGTTTATGGCCTGTCTTGGCTTTTGACATGCCTTCCTCACTAAGCTTAATCATTTCTAGCTTTTGATTTAGTGTGGGAAATGTGCAACTCTTCCTTTTTACTTGAACACTTAGAGGCCACTTTAGGGCTATTAAGTGGACTAATTTTAATTTTGTCATGTCTTAGAGAGCAGTGATGTCCTGGGAAAGGGAAAAGGACAGAGAACAAACAGGTTGTTGGTGGAGCTGTCAGAACACACACAACATTTATTGATTAAGTTTGTTTTATTAGATGGGCATGGCTTGTGGTGCTCCAAAACAATTATAATAGTAGCATTTAAAAGATTACAGGTCACCATAACAGATATAATAATAATAAAAAAGTTTGAAATATTATGAGAATTACCAAAATATGACACAGAGACACGAGTGAGCACATGCGGTTGGAAAAATAACGCTGACAGACTTGCTTGACACAGGGTTGACACAAACCTTCAATTTGTAAAGATGTGGTATTTGAGAAGCACAATAAAATGCAACAAAACGAGGTATGCTTGTACTTAATATCAGAATCTTGTGTATCCTACCTGCGATATTGCATGCATATACAGATTGTAAGAATATACATGTATATGTAAGAGTCTATATATTTATACATATGGTAATTTATATAAATTTGTTTACATCTAGCTTTCTCACTTAATAAATATCTGGCAGATCATTTTATATACATTTTTATAGAGCTGCTTCATTATTTATAATGACTGTATACTTTTCCATCCTATGTTTGGACTATATTTAACCATCAAATATCGAACATTTAAATTGTTTCTAATATTTTCTATCACAACACTGCTGCAATGAATATATTTATAATACATGGGTTTGTCTGTAGAATATATAATCTAGAAGTGAAATAATTAAGTTAAAGTTTGATAGATATGATCAGATTACCTTTTATAGAGGTGATATCAACTTACACTCTCTACAGAAGTGTTTAAGAGTATCACTTCTTGGCCTTTTGGCTAAGATCAAGTGTAGTATCTGTTCTTATCAGAAGTGTTTAAGAATATCTCTTTCTCTAAAGTTTTTCCGAAGTTGAATTTCATCAAACTTTTTGATGCTTATCAACCTGATATGTAAATTTTTAAAACTCAGCATAAGTTCTAATTCCACTGTTCTTGTTATAAAAAAGGTTGACTTATTTTTCGTATGAAGAAAATCCATTTCTTTTTCTGTTTTGGGGAAATACGTCTTCATATACTTTGTCCATTTTCCTATTAAAGCATTCCACTTCTTACTGATTTGTATAGTTCTTTACCTATATTGGTGAATTTACCCAGTTGCGATATAAATTGAAAATATTTCTTCTTAGTTTATTGTTTGTCTTTTTTAATGTTCTTGTCATGCAGAAAACTTTTTATATCTAAGTTATTACATTGATCCCATATTTTCCTTTGATAAGTTTTAGGTTTTGTGTTACAGTTAGAAAGATATCTGCTTTGTGCAATTATTTTTAAACTCTCATTTTTGTGGTGTTTAATAATTATACATATATATATTTATATTTGATCTGCTTGGCAAATAATCTGTCTTTTCTCCACTTCTTCTAAACACTGCTTTTATTGTATGCTAAATTTTTGAATAAATTTGTGTCAATTTATGTACTCTACATTCATTTCCTTTGACCTGTCTGTGGATTCATGCCTCAGTACCATACATTTTTATTTACTATAGCATGATAATATCTTTTAATGTCTGGCAGAGCTTATCTCTTCTCCTGCAGTAGCAGGAGTTGGGTGTCCATGGCATATACAATCTTAAAGGATTTTTAATACAGATTTTCAAATCTGTTAGGATAGAGTTTAAAGTGTTATTCTTTACTTTCTTCCTCATCTATAGCTAGATATCTATTCTTAGTCCTAAGTTTGAATAGTCATTTGCTTTTCCTGAAGTTTTGCATAGTTTATGGGTTTAATGAAAAAAGCAGCCTCTGGATGAACTTATCAGTTGTACATTTTTTTTTTTACTAATCATTAATTTTTGTTTATATCATTATTTTTCCTCCTCTTTTCCTTCATTTTTTGTCTGTAACATATGTCATTTACTTAATTTATATTTACTTTTTTATTTGGTAATAAATACACTTAATGTAATAAATCAGTTTTTGATTACTGCAGAGGTATTGATATGTAGCCCCCTCATTTTCATTTTTGTAACCATTTAATAATTACTCTTTCAATTTTTCTTTTACCCTAGAATTATTTAGGATACTGTTTGTTTTTCATATTTTCAAGTGATTGGATTTTTAAAATACAAATTTCATTTGACCTAGAAAATGAGTCCATGTAGTTTCTATTTTGGAGAGATTTTTTAACTAAAATTTTCTTTGTCATCCAATATAGGCCATATATTGGCACCAGAACAAAGTGTAAGGTTTATAGGGCCCAGATTGTAATGTCAATGTGTTAAGTCTGTCTTACTAACTTTATTATTTAAGCCTTTTATATTATTTTTATATACCTTCCTCATTTTTGAAGCTTTAAAGAAGTGTATTGACCTCTCTCATTGCTATGCCTTTCATTTCTTTCTATTTAAAAATATATTTTGATGCAATCTTATTTATTAACAATGCAATTTATTAAATATTCATGCCTTTATAAATTAGACTTCACAACAAAAAATGACAATTTCCTCTTTGTTTTACCCATGAAGTCTACTTTTGCTGATATTGATATTGCAACGCCTGTTTTTCTTCATGTTTTTCAGATATATCTTTGTACAAGCTTAACTTTAGCATCTCAGCATCTCTTTTAAAAATTTTCATGATTCCCTAGCTCTTGGAAGTTTATGTTGTTGTTGTTGCTAGTGTAACAAACCCTCAGTCTTCTTATTTCTTAATGGAGATGATAATAGTAGTACCTGTCTCAAAGGGTTGTTGGAAGGACTAAATAAGATCATGTATGGCAAGTGCTGAGCACAGTCTTATTATTATTATTAATCCCAAAGTGATACAAATCATGCATTTCCTCTCTCTCTCTCTCGCTCAAGTTTTGCCCTTGTCACCCAGGCTAGAGTGCAATAATGCCATCTCAGCTCACTGCAACTTCCACCTCCTGAGTTCAACTGATTCTCCTGCCTCAGCCTCCTGAGTAGCTGGGATTACAGGTGGCCACCACCATGCCCAGCTAATTTTTGTATTTTTAGTAGAGAGGGGGGTTTCATCATGTTGGCCAGGCTGGTCTCGAACTCCTGACTTCAGGTGACCCACTCGCCTTGGCCTCTCAAAGTGCTGGGATTACAGGTATGAGCCACTGCTCCCAGCCCATTGTTTTGTTTGTCTGTTTTTATAAACTAAGTTTTCTTCTGTTATACTTTAAACTATAGATTGCCTTGTTAACTAATAAACCTTGAATTTAAACAAACAGAAAATATACAGCCATATGTTAAGTTTAGTTATGGCCGTTCTTATACTGAACAGGGAATAGGGCAAGATTTCCCTCTCAGACTTTAGGATTCTAAGCCCACAGTGACCTGCAGTGACAAGGGGCAGCAAGGCATCAGGCATCCTGGTTAAAGCGAGCTCCTCCGCAGCCAGCCCACTGCCTCCAGGGCCCAGCTCCACCCCCGCCTGCTCCCTAGCTGGCTAAGAGAGCTCAGATGAGTTCCTTTACCTCCCCACCTCCACACTCTCATCTGTGAAATGGGGATATTAACAGCACCTTTCTCATAGCTGTGTTGTGAAGATGAAATTAATGAATACATGCAAAGTGCTTAAATACCTGGCCAGTCATGAATGCTACGTACACAGGCGAGCTGTTAGCTGCTATTACTCATGCTCTGCTCTCCTCCCCTTCTCCGTCAGCACTGTCCAAGCTCCTCTTCACTTGTATACCAATCAGTTTTCATTAATTTGATTAAGTACAAGAAATATTTTCAGAGTACCTACTGTGTTTCAGACACTGTGCTGCTACTTGTAGGAAGCGCAATATCTATCACAGGAGACAGACATATAAATATAATAATGATAAGGCAATGTAAACAGTAATTTAATAAAAACTCCAAACAATAAAATAATAGTAATAAGTCAGTGTAGAGTATAACAGTGGAACAGAAGTCGGGGGCAGAGGAGGCATAGAGAAGGGGCAGTTGCTTCTCTCTGGAGCAGGGGGAGGGAAGGCTCTGAAGAAGAAGGGAGCCCAGGAATGGATCTTGAGCTGGGTCTAAGCTGGAGTCTTAGGTGAGGAACCAGCAGGCAGGAAGGCATGGTGACCTGAAATAACGTGGCATTCCCACACCCATCTCTGCATGCCGCCTCTCGTCCTCCACTTGGGAACATCTCCCTATGTTGTTCGCTTCCCTGAAGAAATGTCCCTTCTTCTGAAGTCCTGCTCATCAGTTCCTACTTTCTCCAAGAGTCCTGTCCCCAGCATCTGACTCTCTCTGACTCACCTGGCTTCCCTTGTGCTGTGACCACACCTGTGTCTCCCTTCTCCCTGCTCCCGGGTGGCTGTACAGTGCTGGACGCATGTTAAGTGCATGTTGATGGATAAAATGATCACCAACACCATTAAATGACTAATGCTTTATCCCAACACCATGGCTGTGAGAGCTCATTTCCCACTGAAATTCCCATTGGTCTTTGAAGAGATGAGATCAGGGTGATTTGTCTTTTCCTAGCTCACGCCACATGTCCCATTTACATGATTCTCTCAGGAGCCCCAGGGAACATAAGGGACCTGGCTTGAGATTACAAAATGGCTGAGAAACAAAGAGGAGAGAGGTGCAGAAACCTGGCGAATACAGCCCTTGTTGCTGAAATGTCAGACCCACTGAAGTCAAGCCCATTAATCTTGTTTTATTGCAAGATTCAAAATCGCCATGCTATGGCAGCCACAAAATTGATAGATGGGTTTCTCTGCGTTCACCCAGTACCTTGGCTCCCTGGGAAACCAGACCCCAGATGAACAAGGAGAGGAAATTAAAACCGCCCTTGGAGGTTTTTCAGTAACTGCTGCTAGAGAAAGACCGGGCATTCATAGTCTCTGGCCGCCAAGCTGCTTACGCTTGGGTTTTACTGCGTTTTTTATAAGCAAATCAAAGAAATAGAAATGCTGAAACCATCGCGGTAAATCTTAAGCAGCTTCCCACTCCAGTGAGGGGCAGGAGCCGCCACAACCTGGCTGTCCTGTTGCTTAAGGCCATGGGGCTGTGATCTTGTTTGGCTTTTTGTTAATGACATAGGTGAAAAATAGAAATGCCTGGTTGTTTTAATTTGGGGTTCTTTGATCACTGGGGAGCTGAAACCTTTTTCCATATGTCAGTTTTCTAGTTGGATTCCATCTTTTGTAAATAGCCATTTTCCTTCTGCCACTAATGTAATTAATGATTCGGTTCAGCAGTTCCGCATGTACTGTGGGTCTAGCATATTCAGAGGGAAGGAAGACATGGAGGTGAGTTATGTATGTCCCACTTCCTAACACAGTACAGGGGGAAAGAGAGAGAGTAGGAGGGAGAAAGGGAAACAGAATGTCACTTTGCTGCAATGTGGCTGATAAGGATACTTCCAGAATGTTTTCCCTGTTTTTTTTTTTTTCTTTTCTTTTTAAAAAAATTTTTTGGAGAACATAGAGATGTTTCTATTCTTTTAATATTATCAATTACCTATCTTTTGTGATTACTTCTATCACTTTTTAAATATTCATTTTTGTTTCATTTTAACTTTCTGTGGTCAATTTTTTTAAAATCTCAAATCTCGCTGAAATTTATTTCCATGTTAGATTTGTATGAGTTATAGGTCTTCCTTCTTTTTCTAAATTACTTTGATTTTGCAAACATTATATTGACTAATTCTTCCCTTTTCTGAGTGTTTTTTTTTTTTTTGATAGCTCTTTTGTTTGTTATACATAAAATTCCCACACATACACATACAGGGATTATAATATTTGTTTTCCTTTGTGCCAATACGTTGCTCTTTATTATTGTTGATTTTCAATACATTTAAATATCTGGCAGAACTAGCACATCCCAGAATTTTTTGTAGTCTATCTTATTTATTCTTTCTTTTGACTATTAGGGATTTTTTTCCAGTTCCAAGAAAATATCCAGAGAAATTATTTTTGACCTTGTATTCAATCTATATATTTATTTAGGTAAACCAATATGTTTATAATATAATGTTAGGACTAACACTCAAAAGCCTAAGGAAATTGAACTCGGACAAAGGATTCTTAGCAAAGCAATTTTACTTCTGTGCAGAGGGGTGCCTCCTTGGCCAGTCGCCCTGAGAGCACACCTGAACAAAGGGGCATGAGAGCCTTTATTCCTGACACAAGTCCTGCTCCTGTATACATTCCCCATTGGTCGGGGTTGGGTCGTACAATCTAAACTAATCTCGGTTGGCTAAACATTTGATTTTATTTTAGGTAAGGTGGGCACATAAAAGAAAATGGAGAGGAAGGGGAAGGGGTATCTGTAATGAGGTAGAAAGTTAGTCCTCTTTCCAAATAAGGAAAGAATGTCAGCTGGTACTGATAATGCCTGGTACTGTGGCGTGCCTGGGCATCTAACAAAGGCAAAAAGGAAAAAAGGAGAAAAAGAGAGGGGGTACTATAAATTAAAGAATAAAATATAGATCAGATTATTTGAAGAGAAACCTCATCATATCCCACAATAACATGAATAGCACCATCCAGGAATGAATTATATTTTCCTTTTATTCAAATTTCTTGTAATTTGTCCCAAATTGATGCTTTGTTTATAAAGCCACTCACATGAGGATATATGTTTAGTATAATAATTTGTACACTTTGCTATAATTTAGATGAGATTTCTTTGTATTTTAGTAATGTGCAAGGAAATTATTATTTTAATATGTACATCTTGTATCTGGTTGATTTTCTACACTTAAAAAATTAATTCTGGAGGTTTTCAGTTAAAACGTGCTTTTGGCGCCGCTCAGCCCAGGGCTGGGACCCCGCCAGGGCTGGGACCGCCTGGCCTGGCCCCCGCCCGTGCCTCCCTGTGCCACCCCGCGCCACCCCATGCCACCCCACGCCCCTCACCGTGCGCTCTCCACGCACCTGCTGGCGCGGCCGGACCGGGCAGCCAGAAATCATTTTTCTTCTCTGGGAAGGTGAATATTTGTAGCCTTGATTTCCCGGATCTGGTAACATGGCAAAAGATGCCGGTCTAATTGAAGCCAACGGAGAACTCAAGGTCTTCACAGACTAGAACCTTAGTCCCGGAAAAGGCGTGGTGTCCCTCGTGGCCGTTCACCCCTCCACCGTCAACCCGCTCGGGAAGCAGCTCTTGGCAAAAACCTTTGGACTGTCCAATGTCAACATTGCCCAGCAAGTGGTAATTGGTACGCCTCAGAGACCAGCAGCGTCAAACGCCCTGGTGATAGGAAGCCCACACACCCCCAGCACTCACTTTGCCTCTCAGAGCTAGCCTTCCGACTCCTCACCTTGATCTGCCGGGAAGCGCAACTGAAAAGGAGAGAAGAATGGCCAAGG
This sequence comes from Piliocolobus tephrosceles, assembly GCF_002776525.5. Classification (NCBI taxonomy): domain Eukaryota; kingdom Metazoa; phylum Chordata; class Mammalia; order Primates; family Cercopithecidae; genus Piliocolobus; species Piliocolobus tephrosceles. Next base: position 89,786,584 of record NC_045439.1, on the reverse strand, counting down.
GCCTGCGGCATTTCTCCATGAAGGTCTGTGAGAAGGTTCAGAGGAAAGGGACCACTTCCTACAACGAAGTGGGGGACAAGTTGGTCGTGGAGTTCAGTGCTGCCAACAACCACATCTTACCAAACGAGTCAGGTTATGACCAGAACAGCATAAGACGGTGCATCTATGACGCCATAAACGTGCTGATGGCCATGAACATCATCTCCAAGGAGAAAAAGGAGATCAAGTGGATTGGTCTGCCCACCAACTCGGCTCAGGAATGTCAGAACTTAGAGGTGGAAAGACAGAGGACACTTGAAAGAATAAAACAGAAACAATCTCAACTTCAAAATTTATTCTACAGCAAATTGCCTTCAAGAACCTGATGCAGAGAAACCGGTACTCAGAGCAGCAGGCCAGCCAGCCGCGGCCACCCAGCTTGGTCATCCACCTGCCCTTCATCATCATCAACACCAGCAAGAAGACCGTCATCGACTGCAGCATCTACAGTGACAATTTCGAGTGTCTGTTTAATTTTGACAACACATTTGAAATCCATGATGACACAGAAGCCCTGAAGCGGATGGGCATGGCCTGCGGGCTGGAGTCTGGGAGCTGCTCTGCTGAAGACCTTAAAATGGCCAGAAGTCTGGTCCCAAAGGCTCTAGAGCCGTATCTGACAGAAATGGCTCAGGGAACTGTTGGAGGCGTGTTCATCACGACGGCAGGTTCCACCTCTAATAGCACGAGGTTCTCTGCCAGTGACCTGACAAAACGGTGCAGATAGGACGCTGGCCACAAGCTCCAATGGGTCTCAGTACAGCGGCTCCAGGGTAGAGACCCTGGTGTCTTAAGTCGGGGAGCACAATGAGGAGGATAATAACTTCAACGAGAATGAGGAGGACGACTGACGTCTTTCCCACTTCAGATTCAGCTTCAGGAAGACGTTTACGGGAAATAATTTTTTTTTTTTTTGAATGTGGGTTTTCTGTTTCCTTTTGGCCTACTCCCAAGAAGATATTGGTAAGCTATTGAATTTAGATATGCACCTCTGATAAGCAAGGATTGTTTCCTGTAGGATTAGGACGTGCTGTGGATGTGTGTTTTGATACCAGTGTACAGATGCAGAGTGTTTATTTACTGTTTAGGATTTGTGCTTTCATTTTCTATTTTTCTTCAAGTGCAGAGTTCATTTTTGCCGTTGAACAGTTTTTGTTGAGTTGCTGAAGCAATTGTATTTCATCCACATTCATGAAAATGAAACACCCTCCTGTTGTGGATGGTGATCACCTGATGCCGTTTATTTGCGTGAGTTTGGGCGGCGCCCCCGCTGGCAGATGGTGAGACTCTGTGGAGTTTGTTCAGTGGTACCGTGTCCAAGCAAACAGCAGAATTCGACTTTCTAAATAGCCCCAAGCAAAACAGCAGAATTCAGCCTTCTAAACAATAAACACCATCAACCTTATTGACTTTATTGTCCCTTAAATAATATTGACTGTTGTGATTCCATCAAGTTTATACACTCTTTTCTCTCTCTATTTTGCAGCAACAAATTGCAAAGTGCTTTTGTTTGTTTGTTTTTGTTTGGTTAAAGCTTATTGCCATGCTGGTGTGGCTATGGAAGCTATCTGGAAGGCTTGGAATGGTTTATTGCTTATGGTAAAATTTGCCTGATTTCTTGCAGGCAGTGTTTGGAAACATTTTATTATATAGTTGTTTACATACTTGTAATTCTATCATTTAAAGACATGTACTGAAACAAATATATTTATTTCATAAGTATCTTCCTGTAATCTATTATAAAATTGAAATTAAATATAGAGAATGTTTTAGCAATTTTTTAGCTCAAAATTTGTCAATCATTTTTAATAGTTCTTTTTTTATAAAAAGAAAAAGGAATTTAAGGACAGGCAGTAGTCTCTTTTAAAATTTATTCACAAAATTCATTAACTGCACAGTTGCTATTAGCTGCCTGTTCTAAAATGGTAGTCTTTTTATTGAAACAGAAACTTTTCTGTAATATTTTATGGAATACAAAGAGACTTTAATTGTTTGACTAGTTTAACTTGGCACTGGTTGGTTTTTATTAATAAAACGTGCATGGGCATTTAAAAAACAAACAAAAAACCCCCCTGCTTTTGTAGATATTCAGTCATACCATTAGCATATAATGGCACTTTGTCTCTTTCTAATTTATCTATATCACTGTTAACTGTCTTGTCTTTCTTATGTTGTTTCAAGACTCTGTAATAAAAATGGTGGTAGACAACAGTCTTTGTTCCTGAGGTAAATGGAAAGATTTTGGTACAGTGTCACCTTTGAGCATAATCTTGAAGATATTGAGCTAAAGATGTTATTTTTATTGTAACAATGCCAGCAACACAAACACTGATATTGGTGTCTACTGTGTAGTATTGTGTGCCAGGCACTGTTCTAGGCTCTTTCTATATATGTAACTTCATATAATCCTCACATGAAACCATTATTTCCATGCTACAGAGGGGTCATGGGGCACAAGAAGGTTGGTAACTGACCAAGTCACTGACAGAAAGAGGACATGAATCCAGGCATCTGGCTCCAAAGACCAGATTTAGCTGCTTCTAAAGAACATGAGTTTATCCATGTTACAAAGTGTATTTTATTAGAATTGATCAAACTAACTGGAGCAAATAAGATTTTCATATCTATTAAAATGACCATGAGACTTTTCTTCTTTAGTCTAATAGTGACTTCTAATAGATTGCTCCCTACTGAGGCTTCATTCTCTCATTCACAGGATAAGCTTCACTGGGTCCATAGAACGTTCTTTTATTTATTACTGATTTTCTTTAGTTTGTAGTTTAAGATTTTTTTTTTTTTTTTGTATACATAAGAGTGACTGGTTTAGTTTCTAGTCTTTCTGGTTATGTTATTTCTTTTAAAAGAGTTTCTTCTTTATTATAATTTGTTTATTTTGAGAAATCTACAAAGTGGAGAAAACTGCAAAAAAGTAGTACAACCCCTAGAATTGGAAAGTTGTCAACATCTTGGTATATTTGCTTCAAGTCTTGTTTTGTTTTTCCTAAAACATATGAAAATTTCAAGATAAAAAAATAAGTTCCCCTTAATTCTACTTCTAGATATATACCCAGAAGAATTAAAAGCAGGGGCTCAAAAAATATTTGCACAACATGCTTATGGCAGCATTACTCACAGGAACCAAATGGTGGAAGCAACTCAGGTGTCCACTGATGGATGAATGGATACATAAAATGTGGCATAGCGATACCATGGAATATTATTTAGCCTTAAAAAGGAAGCAAATTCTTTTCTTTTTTTCTTTTTTCTTTTTTCTTTTTTTTTTTTTAAGACAGAGTCTCACTCTGTCGTCCAGGCTGGAGTGCAGTGGTGCGAACTCTACTCACTGCAAGCTCCGCCTCCCGGGTTCACGCCATTCTCCTGCCTCAGCCTCTCGAGTAGCTGGGACTACAGGTGCCCGCCACCACATCCAGCTAATTTTTTGTATTTTTAGTAGAGATGGGGTTTCACCGTGTTAGCCAAGATGGTCTCGATCTCCTGACCTCCTGATCTGCCCGCCTCAGCCTCCCAAAGTGCTGGGATTAAATTCTGACACGTGCTACAACATGGATGAACAATGAAAACATTATGCTATGTGAAGTAAGCCAATCAGGAAAAAATAAATATTTATAATTTCACTCATATAAGCTACCCAGACTGGTCAAATTCACAGAGACGTAAAGAATGAAGGTTGCCAGGGAGTGAGGGAGAGTAAAATGGGAAGTTAGCACTTAATATGTACAGAGTTTCAGTTTTGCCAGATGAAAGCATTCTGGAGATGGATGGTGGTTGCACAACAACATACAGGTACTAAATGCCACTGAACTGTGTGTGTAGAAGTGGTTACAATGGCAACATTTATGTGTATTTTATCACAGTTAAGCAAAAAAGAAGTCCCCCTTATTTTACATTCCCAGTGTCATTCTTGTCTCAGGTGTCCAGAGGGAATCATTGTCATGAATTGATTACAACATCTTCCAGTCTATCTTTTATGGTTTTACAAACATGCATATGAATCTATGAAAGGTTTACAGCATTCTTTTGTGTTTCCTAAAATTTCCATTGAAAGCAATATGCTGCATGGAACATTCAACAATTGGACTTTTATCACTACATTTTATTTATGCATTTCTTTATTGTTATTTAAATGCAGTTCAATTCTTTTTGCTGTTTCAAACAATCTCATAGTGAGTGTGTCTGTTTACAGAATATGTGCCCAAGATTATCCAAAGTGTAGACCTGGAACTGAATGACTGGGTCACAGCATGAATGTTTTCAGTGATCCTAGATAATGTCAATTTGCTCTGAAAGTTATTATTCAAATTTAAATACCAGCCAGCAGAGGATGAGAGTACCCGTTTCCCCCTAGCTTCAGCAAGATCAGTATTGACATTTAAAATTTAGTTTTTGCCAGCCTGCTAGGTGTGAAACGTTATCTCCTTGTTTAATTCGCCTTTCCTTGAGTACTGGTGAGCTTGAAAATCTTTTGACATGTTTATGAACCACTGGTTTTCTCATCTCAGAATCACCTGGTCATTGTCTTTGCTTTTTTTTTGACATGAAGTCTCACTCTATCGACCTGGCTGGAGTGCAGTGGCACGATCTTGGCTCACTGCAACCTCTGCCTCTCTGGTTCAAGAGATTCTCCTGCCTTAGCCTCCCGAGTAACTGGGATTACAGGCGTGCACCACTACACCCAGCTAATTTTTGTATTTTTAGTAGAGATGGGGTTTCGCCTTGTTGGCCTGACTGGTCTCGAACTCCTGACCTCAGGTGATCTGCCTGCCTCGGCCTACCAAAGTGGTTTTTTTCTTTATTGATTTGAAATTTATTAGATATTTTGGAAATTAATTATCTGTCCCTACAGATATCACAAATATATTTTCTAGTCTTTTCATTTAACTTTGTTTTTTATCATACCAAAGATTTTAATTTTGATGTAGTCAGATTCAAAAATATTTTTCATTATGATCTATGCTTGTTATCTTTAAGAAATCATCCCCTACCCTTGGCCCATAAAAATATTATCAGATATATTCTTCTAATTGATTTCAAATTTTTTTTCTAAGGTAGATTTTAATCAATATGAAATTTGGGGACCTTATGATCTCTTCTGCAAGTGTGGAAATTTGAAATTAATAGGATGAATTAAATTTTTCTTTATTGGTTAAGAAGTAGTGGTATTGGATAGAGATTATGAGTGTTCTAAATATTTGGATAGGTTTATCAACAAATCCATAAGGATCACTGAGAAATTACAATGACATATCCTCACTTCCTTTTTGCTTTTATCTCTGCCTGTTTGGGGGGTATGTGAGCGTGTGCTATGTGATCATGCGTACACCCACACAAGCATGTACACGTGCACACACACACACACACAGATGTGTAAAGAATATCTATTCTTGACATTTGTAAATTCTTCACCATACAACTATATGTAATATTGCCACATACACTTTTCCTTTCCGCTTAGTTGCTAGATTCTCATTCTCCTTTCTAATGATCTGTTTTGTGATTCAGATATTGTTAAAAGGTTGACCAGGAGCTTGTCTGTTTTGTTTTCCTCTCAAAGTTCTAGTTTTTAGTAACACTACTATTACCACTACTCTTACAGCAACAGCCACGACCACTTCTTCCTCTCAAGATTTAGTGAGCCCTTATCCATTATTCACCAGACACTGTGCTGTGAGCTTTGCCAGGCATTTACTTTCATTTAAATTTTACAACAATCTTATATATAAAGTTGTTATATTTTACAGAAGGGAAACATGAGAAAGTAGGGCACAGAGAAATGAACTAAATGTTCCAAAGTTGCAGAGCTGTGTGTGTTGAAATCGAGCTGCAAACCCAGGTTCACCTGACCTAAGATAAAGGGCTTGTAATCCCTACATTCCACTGCCTTCTTCTTTTTTTCCCCTTCTCATTCCATTATTTCTCTTGTTTCCATTGTTTGCTAGTATTATTTCATTTCTTCTATTTTCTCCTGATGGGATTTGTTTTCAGTTCATTCTCACTTCTTGCTTTCATTGCCTCACTCTCTTGCTGTCATGTTTTACACACAGTAGTGTGTAGGATGTTATTTTTAGTTTCTATAGATTTGAGTTTTTTCTCTTTTTAACATATAATATGAATGTTTGACTCATTGCCTTTTGATCTGAAAATATTAGCCATAAAAATTCTGCCATAAGGTATTCGTCAATGTTTTCTTTACGATTTAGCATATGATCATTTTTTTTTTTTTTTTTTTTTGCTTACAGACTGAGTACATATACTTTAAAAGAAAAAGTAATCCATATTTTTGCATTACAAGATTTGAAATAAGTCTATTAGATGTACTGTTTTTATTGTGTCATCCATTTTTTTCTAGGTCCTCATTTACTTTCTAAATACTTGGGTCTGTAATAGGCTGATAATGGTAAATTATATTCTTACACCCAAGCATGTTTTTGTTTGATTTCTTATGTATTTTTACAGTTTTTGCCTTATACACTTCCAAGTCTTACGTAAAGTTTTTACTTTTAAACACCATGGTGTCCAGAATTAATCCTGCTGTTCTTTGATTTAAATTCAGCAGGCATATTTGGGCCCAATAATTCATTTTTAAACTTTTATTACCTTTCTGCCACTGAAGCAGAAGCAGATCTTATGGACAACTTAACACTGACTTTTAAAAATTATAATCTTTACATAGCTTGAGACAGGCCACTTACATCCATTTTCATTACCACCATGCTGTCACTTCATTTTATGTCTTCTTGTCCTCTGTCGTCTCTTTTGATTTTTGATGTATAGTTCAATAAATGACTATGTTATACTTTGTTTTCTGTCTAAAGATTTCTTTTTCGAGATTGAGTTTTGTTCTGTTGCACAGGCTGGAGTGCAGTGCACAATCTTGGCTCACTTCAACCTCTACCTCCCGGGTTCAAGTGATTCTCCTGCCTCAACCTCCTGAGTAGCTGGGACTACAGGCATGCGCCACCACGCCCAGCAATTTTTGTATTTTTATTAGAGACAGGGTTTCATCGTGTTGGCCAGGATGGTCTTGATCTCCTGACCTTGTAATCTGCCTGCCTCGGCCTCCCAAAGTGCTGGGATTACAGGTGTGAGCCACTGCGCCCAGCCTAAAGATGTGTTTTTAAGAGGTTACTCTAATTTTAAAATAAAAATATTTATGATCAATTTACAAGACACTCCACTAACATTCATAAAGCTATAATCCTCATTTTTAAACTTTCCAGACAAAGGCAACTTTTAACCCTCTTTCATAACTGCTGAGAGATATTAGAGGTTTTGCTACTTTTCCTTCTTCCTTCTTTCCACTCCCATTCTTCATTGATACAATTTGATTTTTGATCCCACTTTATCTTTTCTCATCATTTTTTAGTTCTGATTATTTGTAGCTTGTTTTGGAGCCACAACTTTAGTTAATAAAATTAATTCTCAACAGTTAATTCTCTTTTCTAGTGTTCTATTAGTACCTTATCCTTGACATTCTTCTTGGCATTGATGACTTTTTAAAGTGAGCAGATGGTCATATAGGCATCCCCAGGTGGTTTTCCATTTCCAATTTCCCCTTTTCCTCTTTATTTTTGAGAGTGTTCACCACAGAGTGGGTTCCTATGAGGTTTATCACCTGAGGGTGGATGGTTGTAAAGTGAAATACTGTAGACCTCACTAAGAAGTAACTTTGCACCCACAGCACTCTCAGAGAACATCCTAATTCTTAAAGTATTGTAAAAGCATCAGTCCATTTTCTTCTATGATTGCTTTTACATTTGGTAGAGAAAAAATGAAGAAAGAAATGATGACCTCTATTCAGCACTGTTACAGACTGGATCATGTCTTCTTAAAATTCACAGGCTGAATCCCTAACCCCCAATGTAACTGTATTTGGGGTAGGGCCTTAAAGATGTAGTAGAGGTGCAGTGAGTTCCTAAGAGTGGGCCCTAATCCAGCATGACTGCTGTCCATATAAGAAGAGGAAGAGACACCAGGAGTGTGTGCGGACTGAGAAAGACCCACAGCAAGAAGGGCACCATCTATTAAGCCAGGAAGAGAGGCTCACCAGAAACCACCCTGCTGTCACCTTGATCTTGGCCTTCCAACCTCCAAACCAGGAGAAAATAAATTTCTATTGCTTAAGCCACCCAGTAAGTGATATTTTGTCATGACAGCCCTAGAAAATGAATTCAAGCACTTAGTCTGTGCCAAGAGCTGTACAAAATGTTTAATCCCTGACAACAACCCTATGTGGCATTTTTACTGTAGTGTCATGAATGAGGAAATTGAACCTTGAAGTGACTTGCTCAGGTCAACAGCTTGTAATTGATGAAGCTAGAGTTGAAACCAAAATCTTTCTGATTCCAGATCACATCCTTTTCCTTCACTGTCACTGCCTCCTAGTAAATTCAGATTCTAGTTCTTTTAAGTGGAATCTGGTCTTGCTTCTTTGCAAAGTGTGAAACGTTATTTCAGTTGTTCATGCTGTTGCTCACATCAGTTGGCATCAACCCTGGAAATCCACTCACTCTGAGCATCCAGGGAGCATGAACCCCACCCCCGTGCCTCTGTGAGGATGTTTCCTTTCCCTCCCTCTAGGTCTAGTTGCTGCTAGCTTTCTTCAGATCTCAATTTTTGCTCCATCTGTGCAATGGAGTCATTCCTGATTCCCATTATTCTAATATTATACTCATAACCCTTTGTGTTCCCTTTCTTCCTTCTCCTTCCTCCCTCCCTTCCTTCCTTCCTTCCTTCCTTCCTTCCTTCCTTCCTTCCTTCCTTCCTTCCTTCCTTCCTTCCCTCCTTTCACAAGTAGATAATTGTGGGTTCATTTATGTAATTATTTTAACACTGTCTCTCCCACTGATCTGTAAACTCCATGGGAGTATGCACTCTGTTTTCCTCATTACTGGGAACACACAGCCTGACCTGCAGCAGGCATGCTTAGACACTGTAGAATAGAGGAGCAAGGGAACGAATGACTCTAAGGAGCCTGCTTCTCCCATCCAGCCTTACTTGGAAGATATGCCCCAATCTCGCTGCAGGAAGGGCCCTCCTGAATTAACCAGAGACAGATCTCTAAGTGTTGCACCTAGAAGGTGGAGGACAAGTACCAAACCTGGAGTCCTGGGCCTCAACTTGAGACATAGCACTCTCTCTTCCCAGCTGGGTGAGAAACTTAAATTCTCTGGCTCTCAGTCTTTCCATGTAGAAAAGAAATGAGTTGGACCAGGTGTTCCTCATTGTTCTAGAGGTCCATACATTCTGTGATTCTGTGCCATCACTGGGCACAGCCCCTCCTGTTACAATGGGGGACTGGGAATTCTAAGAGGACTCATCCCATCTTTAGATAGTTACAGAACACAGATAGTAGACTGGGACCTCTGGGTTCCTCAGAGCACATGGGGCCACTGGAGCAGTAGCTGGGCTTCAGTGAGTCCGAAGTCCAGGAAAGGAGGAGCCTGAAGTCTGGGTCAAATCTGTAGGCAAGAGCAGGATGGTGCAACCCACCCTTTGATGTTTATTGAGCCACAGGCTTTCTTTTCTTCATCATCACCTCCCCTGTCCAGGCCAAGCGTGTCCCTGGGCTTCAAAGACTATCCTGCTGTGACTCAGCATGCTTACCACCTTGAAGCATTGGCAAGAGCATGGAGACAGAGGTGTGGTTTCTACAAAATTATGTTGCTCAGGAAGGGAAGCTTCGTAAATTCTGAAATCTCTGCAAACATGGGATAATTAGGTCGTACAATGGCTAATGAATTTAATGCAGATAATTGCAATTTAATGCACATTGACAAAACAATTTAAAGTCCTGATACACATCAATGGCTTCTGATTCCTTGGGAATGCTCCCGAGATGAAGAGGTCTGCTCCGTGCTTTAATACAAAAGGTATTTTATGTCTCAGAGCAAGGGGGTGTGGGGCGGGGTCCTTTAAGGCATCTACTTGCCAAGAGTGAGTTCACATCCTCCTCTTCCCCTTGCTTTCGCCAAATGCACAAACAAGGCCATTGGTTGATAATGAGCAAGAGATAATTCACTGGAATGAAGGTTCCACAAATCGAAAAGACATATGTTCTAATGCAGTATACACTTAACTTCAGAGACCAGCTTTAAGATACAGCTTGCTAGTTTGTAAAGCCAAAGCTAATCTTAAAGGGAACAGGAGCCCAGGTCTTAGAGCCTATAGAGCAGTAATTTGAAACCCTTTACAGACCATAAGAGACAAAAAGAGGAATGTGAGGCCCTAGGGCCCCTGTTTCTAAAATCAGGGCTAACCCTTTGGAAATGCGACGACAATGTGTTATGGGGGTCCCAAGGCCAAGTCACACTTTCCACCAGAATGGAACTTACCTGAGTGGGTCCTGACTTACCTCTAAGCTACTTAACCAGTCACTGAATATCTAGTAGAAGCAATGCACAGAGCAGACCGGTAAGAGGATTTAAGCTACAGGTCTGTGTGGTTTGACCTGTGCAGGGAAACTTTAAGTGAGAATCCCATTTTCTTTCTTTCTTTCTTTTCTTTCTTTCTTTCTTTCTTTCTTTCTTTCTTTCTTTCTTTCTTTCTTTCTTTCT